>NC_091124.1:14265000-14392500 GCF_040183065.1 Periplaneta americana
CGTTTAAGAAGTTTTAACTAAGTTTTATAGGTGGGCTACTATACAGTGTACATGATAATCAACATTTTTAACCATGCCTTAAAGGAGATGCGACAATTTTGTAGTTTGCTGTCTCGAGTCACGACTTTACCCGTTCCTGCTTTATGACAGTCTTAAGCCTGCATAGAATAGGAAGGAAAATGTTGATTTACAACCAGTACTGCTCTATTTTCGATCCGGGATCGAACTAGTACTGTTAACTTAATTGGACCCGGGCCCGAACTAGTAGACTATATATTTCTGACCATGGGCCCGAACTAGTAAACGCCGCTGTACAGATAGAACTTGAGGCCGTGCGTCTGATGAAAGTATAATGTTTAAGGAATGTTTCATATAATTTTGAAGAAAATGTGTTAATAATTCACGTAATTATGTAATTTTTTTTGTGAAACCGTTAAAGTCATATGGAATATTTTCCCAAACCCTACTGCTGCTATAAAATTCAAAAAATTTTACAGTGATTATTAGAGACATATTAAAGAATCATGTGGAATAGAATTTCTCTAGATATCTTAAATTTTAAAAACTATTTTTGTATGTACGAAAAAAAAAAAAAAAAAAACTTTTTTTTTTTTAAGATATAAGACTGAATATTTTCACTCTAAATAAACTTAGGAAAAAGCTGTTCCACAGGAATGTCCAATGTAATGTTTAAAATAGCGCTGCCAAATTCCGTGTCAATTCCTCGAATAGTTTAGGAGAAAAATTTTCTTGTAAACTAAAAAATATAAATTACGAGAAATGAAGAAAGAAAATTCTTACTATATTAATAGGCCTATATGAAAACTTGACAAGTGTTTACTCAGATATATATATATTTTTTTTCACACATAAATTTATGTATGAAATACTCTTCTAGCTTCGAATTACAATTTTATATTGTCTAATAAAAATACATAATTATTTATTTATTTATTTATTTATTTATTTATTTATTTATTTAATCTGACAGGATTAGGCCCTAAGGCCATAAGGCCTTCTCTTCCATCCCACCAGATAGCACATATAAATACAAAAAAAGAAATACAGACGCTGATGAAAATAATACAAATTAAATTAAAGCCCTATAGAGGGTCAACAGGGTCAAAAGAACACTATAGAGCTCTCATCGAGCTTTATTTATTAAAAAAATAGGAAGTACGCTGGTACCCAAGTTGCTACAGCCATATTTTATCATGGAGGAAAACGTTCTAAATGTATGCTGGTTCAAATTAAAAAAAAAAAAAAAAAGAGTTAAATTTCAGAAATTCTACACGTCAAGAGGTGAACATTATCTTGTGCATGGTAAAATAAAAATAATTTTTAGACAAATTTGTAGATTGGATAAAAAGTTGAAACTCGGGGGGGGAATATATTCTTAATATATGGAACTAAATTATGAATTATGAACCTTTTTTTAAAATATCAATTTTTTGTCCCAAAATCCTATACATCTCCCATTAAGAACCTTGGCGAGAGACCTATTAGATTAAGCATTAGGTTTAATTTGTTTCTTTCTATTAGCGATGGCCGGGTTTATTTGAACGACCTAATATTTTCAGAACTACGAAAAATTTCAACTATATAGAGTCAACCGTAAGTAATGTCATTAATTTCAAAGGGTTATTCTTTCAGATATTTCAAACGAAAAGTCGAATACAATTTTTCTCGTTTTCGCTTCCTTGTCAATTCTAATAGTTCTAGTATTCAATTTAAAAAGTTATGTATGGATTTTATAAAAATTGAAAAATTGTAAATTTAAATTTATATAATATAATTGCATAGTAGACATAAGACAAATTGCATTGTATAATTATTAATTTCAATTCAGGAATCCGCCCCTGAGCACGAGTTCTCCTCTTTCAGGGGTGAGCTAAAGTTTTTCTGTATATATTATATGTTATGTTACAATTATTAGAAAATAATAAATAAATAAATAAATAAATAAATAAATAAATAAATAAATAAATAAATAAATAAATAAATAAATAAATAAATAAATAAATAAATAAATAAATAAATAAATAAATAAATAAATAAATAAATAAATAAATAAATAAATAAATAAATAAATAAATAAATAAATAATTTCATAGCTTTTTTGGGGAATCCATTGATTTAATTCCCAATATGTATAATCAATTTAAAGGAGCAGTGTATTATGATAATATATTATTGAATTAATTTTAGTTTTGTCCTTTAAAGGTGCAGAAACTTGATCGAAACAAAAGTAACTTTCGTTCTGCAAAGGAATTTTTCAATGTTACATTTGTTCGGATAAAATTTCTGCACATCTAAAGGACAAAACTAAAATTCTTTCAATAATTGGACGGAGTTACGCAATAAGAGACCAAGCGCCAAAAACCTGTTTCGAGATATTGGCCAGTGAAATAATTTTTTTTTTTTTTTTTTGTAAAATATTTTATGCAAGAAGTATTATAACAACATCCATACTATTACAAAAAAATAGCACAAATAACACCAAAAAAGACTAACCGATTATTAATAAGAGACTAGCAGTTTAATTAATATTTCAAAGCAAAATAAATAAATGCATTTTATGTAATAAACGAATTTTTGCTTATAAATAGCAGCAAAATTCAGATATGGCATTCTTGATTTTTTTCCGAGTTAAATTAGCCTGCCATCAACACATTTGTGCAAATATCTAATTTTTTTTTTAAATTGTCGGTTGGTTTATTATTGCGTAACTCCGTCCAATTTATTATCTCTCTTAAATAGACCGAGCATAATGAAAATTCAAACAATGGCTTTCCCAAAACACGCTATGAAATGTTTAATAAAAAAAAAATTATCTCGGAAAGGAAGCAAAAGCGAGCAAATTTGCATTCAAATTTTTTGTTTGAAATTACTCAAAGAATAACCTGAAACTAATCACATTACTTATGGTTCGCCCTGTATATCCGTAACTTAATCATTCAAAGGGAATAACATGTGTTATTTTTACTCTCGGGTAGCTTTAAGTCAATATGATTCAGAGATTTGAGGGACTAATTTAATTTTTGGTTTCCTTATTTTTTGTTTACTATAGCAGAAGTAGCCTTCTACGAAAACTAGTTTTGCAATCGACGTAGAAATTAGACACTAGAAGCCACAATACAAACGCACACACGGGTTTTCGTTACATCTCGTGCTGAAAGCAACGATTGCCTCATATACTTAAAGCAGGCTATCCTTGGCTGTACTTGGACTGCTGTCATACAGGATTCAGCAAACACAATATGTGATGTGTTTGGTTGCACGTCAGCAGAGATCACAGAACCAAGGAACGGCGACTGGAACACTGGAGCCAGTTTGTCAAGATGCTTCCTGTCAATATTTACAGCCAGCCCCTGTTAGCGGCGACAGTAATGACAAACATCAACATGCAACTGCGATCTCTGACAGGCTGCTCACGCCCTCGCTGGAGGATGCCAAAATGTGGGACATGGGGTCAAACTTGTCTCTCATATCGATTATTCTGACATTCGATTGTCGCTCATTGTATTATGAAATATTCCGATTTAAGCATATTTTATTAATACATTTTCTGTTGGATTTTACAGGGACTATTTCGAGTTGATAAATCCACCGTTTCGGATCTAGTTACAGGTCATAGAATCAGGGTAATAATTGTACAGAATTATTCAGGCGGTAAGGTCCATACGTTGAGGGGTGACAGTATGGGCGATTCTAAAGGGAAAACGTTACATAAACATAATATTTTATTCTGAAAGGTTTCCGAGAAAATTTTATTTGAAAATAACAGCCATGAGTCTTCTTTTCTACCTCCGCATATTCGAATTACTTAAATTAATGCAGACGCAAACAAAACGACATTATGTTGTACTATTGCCTTTGTCATGTTGGCCACTTATGTGTGCGTTTGTATACTGGAGTACTTGGAGAATGTTCCTTCAGCAACACGGGCTAGTATGTAGGTACTTTCAGCCATATGGACCCCTACACACTCTAGTCTGCCAGTGATCTAGTACCTCAATGAAAATTATCCTGGGCGTTGGATCGGTCGCGGTGGTGTCATTCTTTTGGCTACTAGATTATTGTTTGGGACGTTGGCTAAAGAACGAATTCTACAAGCGGGATGTGAATGCAAGGAAGCAAATTGCTTGCCCGTGTTTTAAATGCTTTAAGGATCATATTCTGTCCCAGGACATACGGAGATAAGATAAGGTGTTCATAGAATATATTATCGTGACATTTTTTGGCGCGTGGCACAGGTACTATTAGGGAACGCTTGCATCTTGTTTATGCTGCAGTTGACCTTATATTCATATTCAAAACTAGACCTCGAAGGCTGCTAAAATGCATTATAATGATAAAGAAATAATAATAATAATAATAATAATAATAATAATAATAATAATAATAATAACAATAATAATAATGGTTTTATTTAATCTGGCCTTCTCTTACACTCAAACAGGATTAAAACTTGCTTACATAGTTGAACATACAACTGAATCGGATTTAAGTAGTTACATACTGATAAGATTTAGGTACATAATGAGATTAGAAGAGGTAGTTACATAAAAATTTACCTCATAAAATAAAAATAAACCTAGTGGAATACATATTAATGTTGTTAGAATCAAATAGCCTACTAATCACATAAAACAGAAGCAGATAATAGGTAGGCTACTAGGATGATCTTTCCTACAATTTAAATTATTTGTTCATATATTTATTTCATTTATTTTTACTCGTACTGGCAGAGTTAAGGCTATAAGGCCAACTCTTCCACTACGAGGCTCATCTTGGATCCTCGTGTTCCCATCTCCGAAATGTTTCACCCATCTCCTAACACTGTTGGCGCCCATGCACACATCTCCGTATGCACGCTGAAGTCTGAGGTGAATTTCAGCAGCAGATTTTTCTTCTTTAACAAGGAATTTAATGACAGCACGCTGTCGAAACGAACTATTGTTGTCGACCATTTTGGAAACATTGCCTGTGTTCACATGATAGAATTTAATGACGTCACAATATGTCAAGTCTGTAGATTATGATCATATAATCGTTTTTGTTACATTGTTGAAACTGAAATTATAGCAATATGTCTTTTCTTGGATATAAGATACATTTACTCCTATTGGAAGTTCATTATTTGTGCAGTTATTTCCATTTCATCATTATTTTACACCTAACATGATTGTTATTTTCCTTAAAAATACATTAGGGGTCTACTTTTATTTTCTTTTCTGGAACTTGAAAGTTAAAATGTTGTAAAATCTTAAAATAAATCATATACCGCTCTTTTTAAATTGTTTTTTGAATAAGCTAAATTATCTGATCATCGGAGAACAATAGGATATTTAAGTTGGTATTGTTTAATTGAAAAGGGTCTTCAAGTTAGCTTCCCAGTCTTTAATAACCTGGTCGCTATAAACGTTAAGAGTGCAGGCGATGTGTGTTAATCTATGAAACAAATTTCGTAAGTCTGTAAGTAAAATGACAAATCTGTTTGATGTTGAGACAAAGCACCTGGAATTATGAACTGACAATAAGAATGATTTCAGAACAGAAAAGCAATGATGATAATGATGATGATAATGATACTGATGACGAAGATGATATGATGATGATGATGAACAAGCAGAAACTAGGACTACTGTAAGACAAAAAAGTGAACGAGATAAAAGTAGGCCACGTTCTGCGTTTGTCCGCAATTTTTTTTTTGTCGTTTTCCTGGTTTTTCGTTATTAAATCATAATTTTACTACATCAATGATTCTGTAGCTATTTGAGATAATTTGAATAAAAATTCTTGTGGGAATTTTTTCATAAATATCCTTTTATATTTGTTGGCTGGTATTTATAAAATGACGCGGAATTCTAAATTAAAGCGCACGATATTATGCCAATTACAGCAACTGTTTTCAGCGTTATTCTATTAATTTCGCATGTTCGAGTTAGTTTGTGTTATTTAATAGCTTTACTCTAGACTAATATTTGTTTCATATTTGCACGAAAATATCTAACTATACGTGGGCCGGTTAAAAAGGAGAATTCTTACTGCACGTAATAACTTTATTGATGACTATTCAATACTGCAAAAGTTTACAAGATACATAATTGCAGAAGTAATCTAAGTACAGATTTGAGTAGCCATTATTGTTAAATTATATACACATTTTCTAATGTCTGATGCTTTTCATTTTCCTTTCCCCAAGTCTGAATGACTTGATAAAAGTCTTCAAAACCTTAGCACCGTTTTCCTTTTTACTGACTTTTAATAATAAAGGCGTGAATATGTTAGGAGAAAATCCACAAACGATTAGGGAAAACACGGGAATTTTACTGGAAGAAAGTAAAGAGATAGGTTTGGAAGTAAATCCCGAAAAGACTAAGTATATGATTATGTCTCGTGACCAGAATATTGTACGAAATGGAAATATAAAAATTGGAGATTTATCTTTTGAAGTGGTGGAGAAGTTCAAATATCTTGGAGCAACAGTAATAAATATAAATGATACTCGGGAGGAAATTAAACACAGAACAAATATGGGAAATGCGTGTTATTATTCGGTTGAGAAGCTTTTATCATCTAGTCTGCTGTCAAAAAATTTGAAAGTTAGAATTTATAAAACAGTTATATTACCGGTTATTCTTTATGGTTGCGAAACTTGGACTCTCACTTTGAGAGAGGAACAGAGATTAAGGGTGTTTGAGAATAAGCTGCTTAGGAAAATATTTGGGGCTAAGAGGGATGAAGTTACAGGAGAATGGAGAAAGTTACACAACACAGAACTGAACGCATTGTATTCTTCACCTGACATAATTAGGAACATTAAATCCAGACGTTTGAGATGGGCAGGGCATGTAGCACGTATGGGCGAATCCAGAAAGGCATATAGAGTGTTAGTTGGGAGGCCGGAGGGAAAAAGACCTTTAGGGAGGCCGAGACGTAGATGAGAAGATAATATTAAAATGGATTTAAGGGAGGTGGGATATGATGATAGAGAATGGATTAATTTTACTCAGGATAGGGACCAATGGCGGGCTTATGTGAGGGCGGCAATGAACCTCCGGGTTCCTTAAAAGCCAGTAAGTAAGTAATTTTAATAATAAAGGCTTGCGCAATCTCACACAGAGTCCCTCTAAGTCTATAATATCTAAGAGTAGAGTTGAGACAGTAAGACATATGCATAAAATTCGAGTAAATTCTCTTAAAATCTACCCCTAAGAAAACTTATTTACTTAAGATGAGAAGTAAACTTTTAAGTCGCCATCGAGTAATTACTTTTGTTTTGGCAGCTTTGAATATGTTAACAGAGTCCGATGTAGATGGTACAGATTAAATTTCAAATGTTTTTGCACCACCTCTAATTTCACACGATTCCCATAGAAAATGCCCCGCCATCCATTCTGCATTTTCCTTCTTAAATCAGTATAACTGTCTATAGTCACATCTGAAGGAGTTCCGCCTTACTCTATGTGCCTTCCTACGTCGTAATGCTTCGAAAAATGTGTATTTTTTCAGTTTTAAACTTTACTTTTCACATATGAGTCGCCTACTGAGGTTACTTAAAAATTATAGAGTAACTACTCTTCGAAAAGTGAATACTCGTCTCGTTAGGGAATTTTAAGTAACTACTCTAATGAGAGTAATTATTCTCTTGTTATAGGAATTATTATTATCTATAAGAAATCGAGTAACTGCTCAAGGATTTTGAGTAAAACGTAATAACTCATCTTTATACGTATGTTTCAATGAGCAAAATGCATAAAGATAAATACATAAGTACTCATTCATCTCAATTTTTGGAAAATACTTATTATCCATGAGAAATCGAGTAACTGCTTAAGGAGTTTGAGTAAAACGTAATAACTCATCTGTATACATATGTTTCAATGAGCAAAATGCATAAAGATAAATACATAAGTATTCATTCATCTCAATTTTTGGAAAATACTTATTATCCATGAGAAATCGAGTAACTGCTTAAGGAGTTTGAGTAAAACGTAATAACTCATCTGTATACATATGTTTCAATGAGCAAAATGCATAAAGATGAATACATAAGTACTCATTCATCTCAATTTTTGGAAAATACTTATTATCCATGAGAAATCGAGTAACTGCTTAAGGAGTTTGAGTAAAACGTAATAACTCATCTTTATACATATGTTTCAATGAGCAAAATGCATAAAGATGAATATATAAGTACTCATTCATCTCAATTTTTGGAAAATACTTATTATCCATGAGAAATCGAGTAACTGCTTAAGGAGTTTGAGTAAAACGTAATAACTCATCTTTATACATATGTTTCAATGAGCAAAATGCATAAAGATAAATACATAAGTACTCATTCATCTCAATTTTTGGAAAATACTTATTATCCATGAGAAATCGAGTAACTGCTTAAGGAGTTTTAGTAAAACGTAATAACTCATCTTTATACATATGTTTCAATGAGCAAAATGCATAAAGATAAGTACATAAGTACTCATTCATCTCAATTTTTGGAAAATACTTATTATCCATGAGAAATCGAGTAACTGCTTAAGGAGTTTGAGTAAAACGTAATAACTCATCTGTATACATATGTTTCAATGAGCAAAATGCATAAAGATAAGTACATAAGTACTCATTCATCACAATTTTTGGAAAATACTTATTATCCATTAGAAATCGAGTAACTGCTTAAGGAGTTTTAGTAAAACGAAATAACTTATCTTTATACATATGTTTCAATGAGCAAAATGCATAAAGATAAGTACATAAGTACTCATTCATCTCAATTTTTGGAAAATACTTATTATCCATGAGAAATCGAGTAACTGCTTAAGGAGTTTGAGTAAAACGTAATAACTCATCTGTATACATATGTTTCAATGAGCAAAATGCATAAAGATAAATACATAAGTACTCATTCATCTCAATTTTTGGAAAATACTTATTATCCATGAGAAATCGAGTAACTGCTTAAGGAGTTTTAGTAAAACGTAATAACTCATCTGTATACATATGTTTCAATGAGCAAAATGCATAAAGATGAATACATAAGTACTCATTCATCTCAATTTTTGGAAAATACTTATTATCCATGAGAAATCGAGTAACTGCTTAAGGAGTTTGAGTAAAACGTAATAACTCATCTTTATACATATGTTTCAATGAGCAAAATGCATAAAGATGAATACATAAGTACTCATTCATCTCAATTTTTGGAAAATACTTATTATCCATGAGAAATCGAGTAACTGCTTAAGGAGTTTGAGTAAAACGTAATAACTCATCTTTATACATATGTTTCAATGAGCAAAATGCATAAAGATAAGTACATAAGTACTCATTCATCACAATTTTTGGAAAATACTTATTACCCATGAGAAATCGAGTAACTGCTTAAGGAGTTTTAGTAAAACGTAATAACTCATCTTTATACATATATTTCAATGAGCAAAATGCATAAAGATAAGTACATAAGTACTCATTCATCTCAATTTTTGGAAAATACTTATTATCCATGAGAAATCGAGTAACTGCTTAAGGAGTTTGAGTAAAACGTAATAACTCATCTGTATACATATGTTTCAATGAGCAAAATGCATAAAGATAAATACATAAGTACTCATTCATCTCAATTTTTGGAAAATACTTATTATCCATGAGAAATCGAGTAACTGCTTAAGGAGTTTTAGTAAAACGTAATAACTCATCTTTATACATATGTTTCAATGAGCAAAATGCATAAAGATAAGTACATAAGTACTCATTCATCTCAATTTTTGGAAAATACTTATTATCCATGAGAAATCGAGTAACTGCTTAAGGAGTTTGAGTAAAACGTAATAACTCATCTGTATACATATGTTTCAATGAGCAAAATGCATAAAGATAAATACATAAGTACTCATTCATCACAATTTTTGGAAAATACTTATTATCCATGAGAAATCGAGTAACTGCTTAAGGAGTTTGAGTAAAACGTAAGCTTAATACTCATATTTATATACAAGTTATATTTCACTTAGCAAAATGCATGAAGGTAAATAAGTACTCATTCATCGCAATTTTTGAGAAATACTTATTAGGAGAGACTGTTGTACTTTTAGCATAGTGTACCTTTGAACATTTTTTTTTTTTTTTTAATTTTGCTGCTACCTAGAGGACTCAAACTGAAGTAGATTGTAGAGAAAGCCGCTAAGTAGCTCTGGTTATAGTTTTAGTTTGATTTACTGCAAAGTGTGAGTTTCGTGGACAAAGAAGTTTTTTTAGTAGCAAAAGTAAACATGTCGTTCATTGATGTATGTTTTCTAACACAAAACCAGATTGTATTTGTTACTATCTATCAAGTACGGTGTGTTCCCTATCATCTGTTGAGTAATAACTTATTTTAATTTCCATGAATTATTCGAACCTCTAGTTTTAGGAGCCATATTTGTTTACAAGTGCACCCTCTTGTACCTTTGAACACAAAACATTTTGTACCGTGGAACATGTTCCAAAATACCCGATACTATCGGTTTTTGTTTTTCTTTTATTTTAAGATCATGTCACGAATTAAGTCTGGAGTTGAGAGGCCCCCAATTAATCCGGATGCCTTGAAGAAAGCTGTTGAAGCAGTTATTGCTCCTCCAGGAAATAAAATCTCAATCAGAGAAGCCTGCTCTGGTTTATGATAGCAAATACTTTTTAAATATGATTGTCAGTTTTTACAGCTATATTCCCACCTATATTCCATGTGTTCCAACTTACAAGAGGGTATGTTCCAAGGTACATGAACATGTTGTACCTTTGAACACATTACATTCCCTTCATTTTATTTTTTTGCATCCTTAATAGATCTGCAAACCAGGTAGATACATACAGGAAGTTGTAAAGGAATCTTCAATAATTATTTCAAGCGTTTTTTCATTTAAAAATTCATTTGTCAAAATTAAAAAAAATAAAATGTGAAAAGTGTTTAAAGGTACAACAGTCTCCCCTACCAATGAGAAATCGAGTAGGACTAACTGCTCAAGGATTTTGAGTAAAAAGTAATACCTAATTCATCTTTATATGTCTCAATGAGCAAAATGCATGTACTCATTCGATGAAACTATTGTCAGTACCTACTTATCTTTAAAGTATAAAGTATGGAAAACTGAAATATAAGTGCACAAGAAGATTTTGTGAATCACAATTTTTATGATTTTTAGGCTATTGATCACAAAATCATTTGTAAATTAATAATCTACACTTATATGCAGCTCATCTGATGCCCTTCTTTTGACGTATTATTCTGTTATGAGCACTGGCAGAAGGTACAGGTTCAATCCAATGCAGAACAAAATGGTTTTGATAAAAATAAATCGTATTTCGGAACGTGCATAGATTTTATTTTTCGTCGCAATTGTGTCCTTCAAATGGCAAAAATTATATTATTCCGTAATATATAGGTTATAAAGAGTACTTGTGCAAATATTATATTTGTTTAAGAAAAATAATACAAAACAAAACCCTATTTACTTTTTCCTCTCCTCTAGGCTATTATGGCCGGTTTCACCAACCTTCGTTATTATTATAACGTCTCGTTAAATAATTTAATTAAACATTAGTCAGTTTTTGCGTTTCACCAAGCATCATTATTGCTAACGTATCTTTAAACTCGTCGTTAATTTATTAGGACCTATTCGTCGCGTTAAAACAGTAACGATGCGTTAAGAAGTCAACAACATGGCGGACGTATTCGATGCTGAAATTCTTTATTTAGTACTTCAATATAATGGCGAACTTATATGTTGTAATAACTCTCGGAATAATCATTTTGAAGATTTAAGTGATAAAGAATTCACGAAAGTCACACATTTAGGAAATAAGCAATAAGAATGATTCTAGAAGAAACTGAATATAGGTTAGAATACGACAGCTGGAAACACCCACTTAACGCCTCTTCAACAGATTCTTCTCGCTTTAAGATAATGTTACGGGAAGTTTTGAAATAGTAATTGGTGATATGGACGGAGTGTCAAAAGCTGCATTGTCTAGATATGTAAATCAAGTATCCCTACTATCAACATTACGACCACAATACAGTCATTATTTTTATAATAGGTTTATAGCTAAATTTCCTGTCGTCACTGACAACGATAGATTGTGTACATGTTCCAATCATCTCTCCTGGCAGTAATATGGCCAAAAGATTCTGCAATAGAAGATCTTATTTGCCATTCAATATTCAAACAATTTCATAGGCCTATGTAAAGCTCCGCATATAAAAATTGTGGCTAAACTAGCGCTGTGGTAGTTTCCTTCGTACTCTGCTTATATACCTTCCGTGACAGGTTAAGTTTGGTTAGTTTAGGTTTTTGTTAAGTCTTGCATATACGTCGGGCGGCCGGGTAGCTCAGTTGGTAGAGCAACTGGCTACGGACTGGAAGGTCCGGGGTTCGATCCCAGGTGGTGACAGGATTTTTTCTCGTCGCCAAACTTTCAGAACAGCCCCGAGGTTCACTCAGCCTCCTATAAAAATTGTAAAAGGCGGTCAGAGCGTGGTGCCGACCACACCACCTCATTCTAGTCCCGAGGTCATGGAAAGCATGGTGCTCTACCTCCATGACCTCAAGTGCCTTCATGGCATGTTACAGGGATACCTTTACCTTTTTTTCACCTTGCATATACGTCAACTGCATCTCCTCAAAAAAATCTTATAAATTCAACGATTTTCACTTCCGAAACCAGCAGAATTACCTCAGCGCTAGTTTATTGAAATTGTAATAGGTTAGAATACCCATCCACTTAACGCCTCTTCAACACATTCTTCTCGCTTTAAGATAATATTATGGTTAGCACAACATTCCAAAGGAGAATGCCTTTTTTAATGAAAAGGGTGGAAAGAGGTTTTCTTTTAGGAGAAAATGGATACCCCTTAAAATTCAATTTAATGACGGCTGTCCTGAATTCTGCCACAAAAGTATGGTAAAATTGTTACAGAGTACATAAATATGCATGAAATACAGTGGAAAAGTAGTATGCAATTTATGGAAGAGGCGATTTCCCGTCCTAAATTTAGGCCTAAGAACAACTGCTTAGAATGCTTTGATATAATTAATTGTGGCATCAATTCTGAAGATGTCGACCTTATCGTCCGCAAAATTGTACTGCTCTACATTCCTCTTATTTACATTTGGAAACATCTGTCTTTTTGTTTTTAATTACGTTATGACAACATATTGTATTTAGGAAGAATATCAAGAACTAAGAACTTTTAGATGTTCTTAAAATTACTGCCTCTTACCCGTTTGGCTATGATTATTTCCTCATGCCAAACAAAGTCAGCCATGATCATATGTAACCAATGAAATTTGTGATTTCGAAGCCATGGTCGTATGAGAAATAAAACATGCAAGATAGAAGTACAAAATCCCCACTTAGTAAACGCATACTAATTTTAAAGAAACGATGCTTGATGAAACAGTCAACGTTTAAAGGTCTCGTTAAAATTAAACGATCTATTTGTTGACAAGTCGTTTGTGCTGATTTAAAGAAGCTTGGTGAAACAGGCCACTAGTCTTTCCATAAATGTGTTAAGTATTTTGCAGTCTGATGTTTTATGAATGATCATACTATGAAACGCCTGTCAGTTTGGACTACACGCACGTCTTTTGATCACATAAATACTCCAGCATAAACATTGTCTCAGTCAGTTAGGGTTGTTAACTTTGCAGGAAGCTTATTTGCCAGTATTTGACGTAATGGATTCACTAATGCTGAATTAGGCGGTGTTAATTTAATGTACTGAATAGCAGGAGAATCTGCAAAGCTCTATAGGTCAAAGATCTCCAAATAATCAGATTCCAATAAGCGAATATTTGTTGCTGTGTACAAAAGATTCAGGGATACAGGATCTCTTTGTCTCGGAAGTTTCAACGAACATGAAAACATGCTATTTTTTCTTGTCTTAAAATAACTTTAATGATTGAGAGATCTCTTATGTAATGTGGCTCAGTGTAAGTCTATTATCCCCGATTACGTGAAAAATTTTTGCACGTACGTATGAAATCGATCAGTAAAAAACCTTGCATTTTTATTATACTCTAATTTTTTCCCTACTTATACAGGGTGCTGAGGGGAGTGCATTTTCAAAAATATACTATAGAAAATCAAACGGTTTTCGTATTATTGAGCGACAAATTTAGCGTATTTTATAAAAACAAGCCTCTTTCAGCGCTCAGAACTCTGGAACCTTTTACTGCAGAACATTGAACGGGAGCTCATTTTGAAGCTGACATTTGGTAGGATATGTTAAGAAGTAATCCTTATTTTTATTGTACACAGAGAGACAGATAATCTGATTTTACTTACTTTTAGGCTTTTTGGCCATTTGTAAAAATGTAAAAGAAATTGAGAAAAAACCTTGCAGTATTAAGAGGGATTCGGCATTGTTTGCTTAGTGGCTTGGCAATAAGTTTCGAGGGTATTAAATAGATTATTTTCACACGCCTAGACTTGAACGGCGCAGTACCGCACGCACTGGCCGAGAGCTGAAGATAAGCGAGCGTTGGGCGTCATTTTACTCCTGTGTTTATGAAAACCTAGCACAGCCATGACTGCTAGACGACACATCACGTATTTATGTCTCCTGGCCTTGCTTCCCTCGGCTAGCTCCCGCCTCACAGTCAGCTGGTTAGTTCACGCGCGTACTATTTATTTTCTTTATTTGATATTTTCAATACTTTCTTATCAACGTACCACCAGTAAAAAATATGTTTTTATTTGTACTTTCAATGCGGAATCTAACCATATATTTTAAAAATATTATTTCGTGGCCAAATGCGTCTTAATGAAGAAAAATCTAAATTTCTCCATTTCCATAAAAAGTAAGAAAAACTGTTTACATGTCAATATAAACTTTAACTTCTCAGCATCAAAATAAACCATGATTTTGATCACTGGGTGAAAGGGTTTCGGAGCCACAACAGTTTAAAGTTGCTAATTTTATGAAAATACGATAAATTTAAATATTTTTAATTTAAACACTATGAAGTTCTGATGTCTCAAACTTTGCACAAAGCATTGTATCACAGTTGTTAACGGACAGAAAAAGTTTCATTGTATTTAAAAATTGCAAGGTCAATTTTCTCTATATTTCGGTCGATTTGAGATGGAATAGCCCGTATATACCTTACAATCTGTATGTAATCTACATTTTAAGTAGGCCTACCGTTTTTCTTTCATGATTTTAATGCAAATAAAATGCGTTAGAAATTTAGAAAAATGACACGTGACTCGTAAACGTCATCTCATTGGTTTGTCGTTGCAGTACACGTTACCGTAACAGTTTTCATCCGAATTAAGCAAGCTGAACCTTTTCTACATTTTGTATTTACATTCCTTCAGGTTGTTTGTCCGTCCACCATTGTAGAACATTGCTGATATTTATTCCTGCTGAAGAAATCTTGCGCCCGGTATACTATCGCAAAGTGCGAAAGCACATTGTTTTCTTCATCTGTATTCAAGACACGTTTCGCACCTAACACTGCATTTGCTACTTTCTCGATTGACTTGCACGTTTGTTGCATAACTTCCTCTCCAAATATTGTTCACAGCGAGATAAAAAGGTTTTTTAATAGTCTCACATTACAACAGCAGAAGTAAAGACTCTAAAAGATCACGTGCTGAAGCCTCAGTGCTTTGAATTTTGACCATTACGAAGAGCTCGCTCTCTGTCACTGAGGAAGCCATTGTAAATAAGGCTGGCTTACTTATGGCTCTTAAGGAACCCGGAGGTTCATTGTCGCCCTCACATAAGCCCGCCATCGGTCCCTATCCTGAGCAAGATTAATCCAGTCTCTACCATCATATCTCACCTCCCTCAAATCAATTTAATATTATCCTCCTATCTACGTCTCGGCCTCCCCAAAGGTCTTATTCCCTCCGTCCTCCTAACTAACACTCTATATGCATTTCTGGATTCGCCCATACGTGCTACATGCCCTGCACATCTCAAACGTCTGGATTTAATGTTCCTAATTATGTCAGGTGAGGAATACAATGCGTGCAGGTAAATAAATTTGTCAGTGGTAAATTAATCAATTATTCCTTTCTGATTTCATTAATAATTAATAATTATTATCAGCCATCGCTTTGGTTTTGGATATAAGAAAAATGGACAATCGAATACAGATAATAAAACCACCAGACAGCAAATAAAACTTGAACGACGATCCACTAGAACCTGTCTAAAGTCACCTGTGTATCAATGGCATAGTCATATTTAGATATCCCAGAAACATAAGTAGAACACGTTATTTTCAATAGAGAAGTGTTCAGATTCGCTTGTAATGAAGCGGTATGAAACATGTTTAAAATTAAAAAAATAAATATAATGAATATTAAAAATAATTATGTTAGTCTCTACATTAGTGCCTACTGAAGTTATCATGGAGAACAACTTTCAGTCCCCACGTATTACAGAACAATTTCCCAGTCAACGCTGGCACAAAATTTGGCACAACATACATCTGGCCAATATCCCCACTGCATGGCAGACAACAGTTTATTGTTACATCAATCACATAATACAGACGGAGGAAAGAAAACACCGACACCATTTGACGGACTCGCCTGCATGTAAAACATGTGGTTACTTAGACATGCTGAAACACCGAATAACAAATTGCGGAACTGCAAAAACGACTTGGGACGGAGCAGAACATCTATTGCAGCAGATATGGCCTACGTCACAATTAAATGATAAGCATCAAACTCTTTTGTTAGTAGACCCTCCAACTGAAAATGCAGTTTTCGTCAAGGTTTGGCTTGCTGCAGGATTTCTACACTATCAACTGACGGCATCAGTACACACAATGGAGGAGTTCTTGAAAATGCTCGCAACAGAACGCCACAAATTTGAGCAAAAGTGCAACACCATGAACACTCAGAATTTACAGCAACTAAAATCATTGCACCTTTAAAACAAGTACATTCAAGGTACAAGGTTATGGCTAGTTTCAAGTGTGTGTGTGTGTGTGTGTATTTTTTTTTTTTTTTTTTGCATTCTGTTCTTCAGTGTACTTAGTGTATGTATGGTGTGAATGAATAATTAGGGTATTTGTATGTAAAAAAAAACTATTTAAAAAAAAGTCCATAGAGGAAGGTATACAGCTACAAAGTGATAAGTGGACCCAATTTTATTTAGTCGTGACAGAAGACGAAAATAAACAAAATGAGATATGTTCCATCATGTTATTAGTATTCACTACAGCTCGTTTAAAGCAACACAAATAAGTAATGAGTCGACTAACCATTCCAAAATTTGGTAGAATTTTTAATTGAATGCTCTAAAATTGAGGCTTCAAATATGTAAAAATTGTTCTCTTAAGTTATAGTGATTAACATATAAGCTTGGAAATTAATTTTACTTAGTGTATGTATGGTGTGAATGAATAATTAGGGTATTTGTATGTAAAAAAACTATTTAAAAAAAAGTTCACAGAGGAAGGTATACAGCTACACAGTGATAAGTGGACCTAATTTTATTTAGTCGTGACAGAAGACGAAAATAAACAAAATGAGATATGTTCCATCATGTTATTATTAGTATTCACTACAGCTTGTTTAAAGCAACACAAATAAGTAATGAGTCGACTAACCATTCCAAAATTTGGTAGAATTTTTAATTGAATGCTCTAAAATTGAGGCTTCAAGTATGTAAAAATTGTTCTCTTAAGTTATAGTGATTAACATATAAGCTTGGAAATTAATTTTACTTAGTGTATGTATGGTGTGAATGAATAATTAGGGTATTTGTATGTAAAAAAACTATTTAAAAAAAGTCCACAGAGGAAGGTATACATCTACAAAGTGATAAGTGGACCCAATTTTATTTAGTCGTGACAGAAGACGAAAATAAATAAAATGAGATATGTTCCATCATGTTATTATTAGTATTCACTACAGCTCGTTTAAAGCAACACAAATAAGTAATGAGTCGACTAACCATTCCAAAATTTGGTAGAATTTTTAATTGAATGCTCTAAAATTGAGGCTTCAAATATGTAAAAATTGTTCTCTTAAGTTATGGTGATTAACATATAAGCTTGGAAATTAATTTTACTTAGTGTATGTATGGTGTGAATGAATAATTAGGGTATTTGTATGTAAAAAAACTATTTAAAAAAGAAGTCCACAGAGGAAGGTATACAGCTACAAAGTGATAAGTGGACCCAATTTTATTTAGTCGTGACAGAAGACGAAAATAAACAAAATGAGATATGTTCCATCATGTTATTATTAGTATTCACTACAGCTCGTTTAAAGCAACACAAATAAATAATGAGTCGACTAACCATTCCATAATTTCGTAGAATTTTTAATTGAATGCTCTAAAATTGAGGCTTCAAATATGTAAAAATTGTTCTCTTAAGTTATGGTGATTAACATATAAGCTTGGAAATTAATTTTACTTTACGAATTATGAATCTTTAATGTTTGCTGTGTTTAACTTCAATTTTCAGTGAAATATTAATATTATGTTACGAAAGAACACTATTTCTGTACTTACATTCTGTGAAATATAACACGAAGTGTCGGTATTCATTCATAATTTAACTGTTTATCAAGAACCTACAATGATAAACTGAGTGCAAGATTGAATAATTTATAACTGATATGAAATGCATTTGTTTTATTTGTTTCGACATAATGCACATTGTCTGTTATGTCTAAGTCCATTTGAATAATGGACGTACCTGTTTATATGCTGCATGTATTTTATTGATATAGCCAGTTAAAAATAAAAAAAAAGTCCGACTTTAATCATCTGATGAGAGGGAGTACTAAAGGACTATATCTGTATTGTTATTGTAGTTGAGTCGACTGTCTGAAGACACATTTGAACCCCATAAGTGACACCGAAAGCCAAAATTATCTAAAAATAGAAATAAAATAATAACATAAATATGCGCAATTAGGTTAAAATGGAAATGTTCAGAACACCATTATAAATATATAATTCATTCATTCATTTATTTTTCTGCCCAAGGGCAGGTCTTTCACTGCAAACCCAGCTTTCTCCAGTCTTTCTATTTTCTGCCTTCCTTTTTGTTTCCTCATATGATCCATATATCTTAATATCGTTTATCATCTGATATCTTCTTCTACCCCGAAGTCTTTTCCCGTTCACCATTCCTTCCAGTGTATCTTTCAGAAGGCATTTTCTTCACAACCAGTGACTCAACCAATTCCTTTTCCTCTTCCTGATCAGTTTCAGCATCACTCTTTCTTCACCCACTCTTTCGAACAAGCTTCATTTCTTATTCTGTCTATCCATTTCACACGTTCCATTCTTCTCCATAGCCACATTTCAAATGCTTCTGTTCGCTCCTCTTCACTTCGTCGTAATGACCATGTTTCTGCCCCATATAATGCCACACTCCATGCAAAGCACGTCACTAGTCTCTTCCTTAGTTCTTTTTCTAGAGATCCGTAGGAGATGCTCCTGTTTCTATTAAAAGCTTCCTTGGCCATTGCTATCTTTCTTTTGACTTCCTGGCAGCAGCTCATGTTACTGCTTATAGTACATCCCAAGTATTTGAAACTGTCCACTGCTCTACTGCCTCATTTAGAATTCGCAAGTTTATCTTCTGTATTTTTCTTCCTATTTTTTTTTTATTTATTTCAAATATACAGAATAAAGAAATATAATTACAAAACAAACAAAGAGAAATACAAATAAAATCATACAAGCAATATAAAAAGAAGATACAGTAGTATTAACAAAATTTGAGACCGAATGAGCAGCGCTCGCTATGACCATACTTTTCGTCTTATTTGTATTTATCTTCATCCCATACTGCTCACAGCTTCATTTAGCTCTAGTGGCATATTCTTTAATGTAATTTCCTCTTCTGTTAACAACGCTATATCGTCAGCAAAAGAGCAAATGCTGGGTAACTTTCGGTGCTGGACCCCGGACTCATTTCACCGTCATTATCACCTTCATATCATTCAGACGCTAAATAATCTGAGATGTTGATACAGCGTCGTAAAATAATCTACTAAAAAAATCATCAGCAAATCTTATGCACTTTATTCTTCCTCCTACTATCACTCCTCTCATGCTCTGAAAACAGTTCTTTACTAAATCTTTCAAGTAAATGTTGAACAGGGTAGGAGATAAAGAACATCCTTGACGTACTCCTCTCCCAATTTCACCTTCTTCTGACATTTCTTCTCCTATCCTGACTTTAACTCGTTGTTTCATATAAATAATACTGAACAGTTTTCTCTCTTTCCAATCCACACCAATTTTCTTTAGGATCCCCATCAGTTTATTCCAATCCACTCTGTCAAACTCCTTTTCTACGTCCATAAATACTACATACAATCTAGAAAAAGAAATGTTGTCAGAGGAACAATTTTAAAATTAAACAAAAGTTTGTAAAACCTGAGACCTAATCCGTACAGTTAATGATGATTTTTTGTACTCAATGGCAGGTATTTAATCCTGCGTCATTCACCCAAGCGTAGGGCTAGCCATCGTTTGGGAAGCGCCAAAGCTATAAGTTAGTTCCTTTTGACGCCGCAGGCGTTGCCCTCGTTGCACCATGGGAGACAAACTACATGGCATTGCATGATAATTACAAATAGAACAATGGTGCACTGTCTTTGTCCACCATAAATTCCACTTGGACCTGCCGAAATATGAACACAACCAAATGAAATTCTCAACACACAACTCAATTTCAGAGCACACACACTCTTTGACTCCACATTACACTACACAAACACACCCCCACAGGAAACAAAACAAAAGGCGCCAAGACCAGCAACAACCAGTTCTGATGGCCAATAGCAGGCCGAAACATGTTAACAAGGTAACATAAAATTTAACATGTGAAAGACATAATACGTTTTCCAAATTATTATTTGTACACAAATGGGAGTGCTTAATAAATGCGGGCAGTATAAATAGAGAAGTAGTTAATTTAATATATTCTAATTCTGAAGTACTTATCTATTGCATTAATTTCCTAATTAACCCAAATTTCTGCAATTATTTTATTATTAATTGGTGTACAATTTTATTAGGCCTATTTCAAAGAACTCCCTGGCGTTAGATTGATGAGTGACTATCAATTGCATTGTTATCTCTAGACTAGGCCTCGTGGAATGAGGAAACAATTATGAAGTAATTAACGAGAAGATTCAATCTTCTTAAATTTAAATGCTCAGGTATGCAGACGGAAATGAAAAGAGATATCAAACTTTTATTTTAATTCATAGACATCCTTTCAATCCCAACCATGCTCACAAAAACAATTACGGACGACATGAAAGATTCAAGCAGTTATGAGGGTTCTGTGAATTCCCTTCTACTTTTTATTGCAGTCAAATACAATAAGCTGTAGACGTGATATCTAGGGAGCGGATTTTAGTGTGCAAAAAAATATAAATATATTTATTTTTATGTGCTAAAAAGTACGAAAATATTTGCTAATAATAAAGAAATATTTTTTTTTTCAATATGACAAAAATACCTTACTTAGCTTGGGGGAAAAAAAATGTTAATAGGTACTCACCAACCACACTTGAGTGCTAGTAGTTGGCCGAGAATTGCAGTGAACAACAAAGGTCATCTCCAAATTCTCCATCACAAATGCATGCCAGTTATCTCTGAACAACGACTTATACTGTAAAAACGATCTTTCCATATCACAGTACGTCAGACGTGCATATTTAAAGACAGGAATGTCACAAACACATACACCGTCAATTTCACCTACAGGCACACCCTCCAATACTTGAGCAACTTTACACATTTTTTATATCCACTGTTCCCAAACACATTCTGGAATTTGTCCCTTAGTAGCCTACTTGTACTTCTGAACCTGGTAGCGAGTCTAGTTTAATTTTCACGGCACGCACCTCACTGTTTCAGACAACAGGTTTTTGGATATTTCGAGTTTTTTTATGGTGTCACACAAAAAGCTTAGATTTGCTAATAGGAAAGCCAAATCGGTTTTTAAACAACCATCTTTCAGTATATCTTGAAGGATAACGATTGACGAAGCCGATAACAGGGAATCACAACAAGACGTATTGCCTTACTTGATGGACATGAGCGAGAGGCGAGAGATTTGTTTAAATTAAATAATGTTCGTACCCGAGCTCTTATCTGTTGTGTTTTACAAACAAAGAATGAAATGAAATCATCTTCAGCAACAATAAACATTCCTAATTATGTGTTGCAAGATCTCTCCTTCTTGTCTATGTTAATTTATTCTCTAATAATAACACTGATATACTGCCTAGCAGTTCTCAGAACTTGAGGCGATACTATTACAAAAATGGATCACGGATACACAACACAGCGCTTAGGAACTCGAAGCAACCAAGAATTCTTAAAAAGATAACGTACTTCTGAGTGATATAATTGATTTAGTTTTAAAATGTTTAAAAGTTTTTGTAAAAAATTATTTAAGTAAAAATTCTCCAAGATTTATGTGATTATAATAGATTTCATGAAAATATGTATTTACATAATTTTTTTGTGAAAATATGTGTTTTTATGTGAAATAAAATTCGGGTTTTAAACTTGAAACTTCATGTTCGGAATTTTTAACTTTGTTAATTGTGTTTTATCACACGCAAAAATAATATTTAATTACAAAGGAACCCGCTCCTTAGTGATATCATCCGAAACGTGAAGAACGAACTAAATTATTTCAAAACACAACGTATAGGCCTAATGATCAAGTGTCACCATCATTATAGTCATTTCTTGTATTCAGTATGTTTGTATCTGAATGAAAACTACAATGAGCCTTGTCTAAATTACAATACACCAAACGTGGATAATATTGACAACAAAATATGTCTATAGTATAGCGGAAACTCGAAACCACGATTCTAGTTTGTACGCGTGTCAAAACCGATCCTTAAACGGCTGACCCCAAAGAAGTTTAAGAGATGAGAAGAATATTCGAAATATTAGGGGAGAGTCGGGTAGTATCGGACATCGGGTAATATCGAACAGTGAGTTTCTTCCATCTACCACACGATGATAGTACCTGATTGACATGGTTACGTTTCTGTGATGTCGCATAGAGAAACGTAACCATGTCATTCAGGTACTACCATATGGTTGTAGATTAAAAAAAAAGCACTGTCCGATACTACCCGATGTCCGATACTACCCGACTCTCCCCTAAGTTAAATGAACGATGAAAAAAACAAAAAAAAATATGTTCACTTCTATGTTTCAATGCATATCCTATTTGATTATTTGTTCGCTGCTGTAACATCGCCACAATGAAATGCCAGGAAAAATTAGACCGGACTTCCTACATATTACTTCTGCACAGTACAACGTGCATAATTTACACAATTCCCAGGGGAATATATTCTGTAGAATACAGCACTCGGTACCTATTACAAGTTTAAAAATTAGCCTACTCCGAAGTTCGGTGTTCCAGACTCAGATGTGGACAATGAAATCTTAAAACTATAAACAAATATTAGATTCAGCAAATCAAGATTTCAGGTATAACTCCCTGTAAAGTTGATTTGAATAATTTCGAGGGAAAAATTGTTCCGGAGCCGGGTATCGAACCCGGGACCTTTGGTTTAACGTACCAACGCTCTACCACTGAGCTACCCGGGAACTCTAACCGACACCGATCTAATTTTTCCCTCTATATCCACAGACCTCAAAGTGGGCTGACGTCACTGTTCGTTAACAGAAAACCACAACTTAAGTCACACGGAGTCAGTGTGCACTCGAAGTTGGTTGCTTGACGGTTGTCAGCCCACTTTGAGGTCTGTGGATATAGAGGGAAAAATTGGATCGGTGTCGGTTAGAGTTCCCGGGTAGCTCAGTGGTAGAGCGTTGGTACGTTAAACCAAAGGTCCCGGGTTCGATACCCGGCTCCGGAACAATTTTTCCCTCGAAATTATTCAAATCAACTTTACAGGGAGTTATACCTGAAATCTTGATTTGCATAATACACGTCACTGTTCGTTAACAGAAAACCACAATTTAAGTCACACGGAGTCAGTGTGCACTCCAAGTTGGTTGCTTGACGGTTGTCAGCCCACTTTGAGGTCTGTGGATATAGAGGGAAAAATTGGATCGGTGTCGGTTAGAGTTCCCGGGTAGCTCAGTGGTAGAGCGTTGGTACGTTAAACCAAAGTTCCCGGGTTCGATACCCGGCTCCGGAACAATTTTTCCCTCGAAATTATTCAAATATTAGATTTGAATAATTTAAAGGAAAAGTTGTTCCGGGGCCGGGTATCGATCCCGGGACCCTTCGCTTAGCGCACGAATGCTCTGCCGGCTGAGCTACCCCAGAAACTATACACGACACCGTCAGAGCATTCGTGTGCTAAGCGAAGGGTCCCGGGATCGATACCCGGCTCCGGAACATTTTTTCCTTGAAATTATTCATATCTGCTTTACAGAGAGCTACTACCTGAAAGGCAGATTTGTATAAATATTAGATTTGTTAACAGAACTGTAAAATTATAACACATTACAAAATAGTGTATTACGGTACAAGATTGGGAATTACTTTTTACAAAACCTAGTAAAATTTTGAAAAACGAAAAGAGCGAGTTTTTCAATTTCCGAAGATTTTGTAATGCACTTCACAAATGAGTATTGTACAACATTTTTTTTGCAGATCATATTCTTAAAATTGCAGATACAATATATTTTGCATTGCAAATTTAGAACAATATTATTTCAAAGCCTTCCCAAAACTGTACACTGTAATGGTAACTAAGTAACAATAACTGCACTGTAATGGGTCTATTTCAGCATAGTTTTATGTTACGAAAAATGGTTTCCCTAGCAACAAGTTTCTGTGTGGGAATTCTAACTTTCAAGGCCTAACAACAATAGTTGTAAATACAGCAAGAAAACACGATCGTGCAAAAATTAATTTTTGAAAGTGAGGGCTATCCATTTTGTTCCCACCTCAAATTCAAAACTCTGCTAGTTATAATCTTCTCAAATCATCATAATTCAGCTTTCCCACAAATTCATCACGATGTTGGGTGGGCACCGGTCCCATACACTGGTCGAAATTCTTACTTTAAACAAAATCTGACACCGCTTTTTCCACCAGGAGCATCATTCCTGAAGATTCAAGTATCGAAAAAAAAAAATGAACGTGAGAAATTATATTCATCTCTTTCAAGACATACACTGAAAAACGTTCATGATTCCTCTGACGACACGGAAGCTGATTTGGGTTTGTTGTGTGTTGAAAGTAGTGCAATGTGAAATATATGTAACTTAAGTTTATTTATTTTTACGTAATAGACAAACTAATTTTGATAGGCCTACGAACATTTCACGTGCAAAGTTTAACGCCATGATCTGAGATTAGTTAAGGTTAAGTCAAAGGCATTAGAACTGACATACAGCGGTACAAAGAAAAGCCACTAAATCATCCGTGATTACTAAAATTGTATAAGATGTTGGTAGTAATAAACATTGATTTGATTTGCACATGAATTGCTTGATATCATTTCTTACATCTCTACAAATATTCTGCGATTAGTTTATTTAGGTTTGGTTCAATCGTCATCCAGTGTGGTATAATCGGTTGGGGAGGAGCAACAAAATTTATACTTTCTCTGCTCATATTGCTTCAAAAGCGGATAATTAAACTTTGCTTACACAAGTCAATTGTTCATCCAACAAATTTGATTTATTCCGATTTTAATGTTTCTCAAATTGAACAAATATACAAACATACATTAACCTATTTATGTTCTGCGTACTGTGTACTTAGCTCTGTTTCAATCAATAATTCAGTATGGTATTTTAGGTTGGGGAGGAATGGCAAAATCGACTCTCCATCCTTTAATTTGCTCCAAAAAAGAATTATCAAAATTTGTCTATGTAAACCTTTTGATTGCCCAACGAAATTAATTTTTCAGGAATTTGGTGTAGCAAACCTAGGACAAATTTATAAACAAACATTGCTGATTTACTTCCATAAAAATCACAATAAATTTAATTTTATCCTCATGAATATCATAAAGAGACTACACTTTCTTTCTAAACATCCCCAAATGCCACACAACTGCTGGATTAAAACACAGCAGAAATTTGGGACCAAGAACATATATCGCATTAATTAGAGCTTACCCTGAACTAAGTACACTGAACACATATAGATTTAGAAAACAAATTAGATCAGTTATTTAATTATTTTTTTCTTTTCTTAAGCTAATTGATTTTAAAATTGTAATCTGATACTCATATACTTAGTATTTTCTTTATATATGAAGAGTCCACTGCAAGAATGATGGATGTCACTTTCTTGTCGAAAATGAACCAAGACTGTCAATGCATAGCTTAAGACATATAGAATGTACATAGAGATTTATATGGCATTAACACTGATAGTCATTGTCCAGTAATGATCGGAAAATCACAGTTAAGCTTTGAGCACTAAGCATTTCAAACTTTCAATTGCTTCTCCTGAAAAATGTATTCCGAATAACATCCATCTTTCTTGCAGTGGACTCTTCATAAGCCATTACATGGGCTGTATTTTACTATATATTAATATTATTGTGCTGAATTAACACTCTTCAATTTTATATAACTAGACTGAACTGCGCCCGAGCACGAGCTTCTGCTCTTTCGGGGTGCAATGTCTAATGTAGTGTAAATCTAGTGTATTAAATAAATCAATTTGAAATTTGAAAATTTAAAATATTTTGACCAAAGAAGAACAACGTGTTTATCGTACCGAAGAAATTTGACATGTCCTTTAGCTGAACCTAAACCTAAACGTTACACAACCTCTGGAATAAATCATAGCAAGAATTACGGGCCAAGGTTATACAACTCTGTTTTGATAATAAATCCTGACCTAGGTTATTTTTTTAATTTAATAAATTTGAGAAAAAAATTAAGCAAATTATTTAGACCCCTTTTTCTTTTTTCTTTTTTTTAATTTCAATATACTGTTTCTTCATTCCAGCTTATATTCTGTTCTTGCCTTGATTCTATACTTTTTATCTTTGTAATTATCCTTATTTTGTAATAATTGTATTGGTTTTGTAATTTTATTGAATCTTTCTTATGTACTTCAGTACAAAATAGTCATTTATAGAAAACGCCTCCTAACACGAGCTTGCTCAAACGGGTGTACGCTACGTAAATAATAGGCCTGTGTATTTATTTTGTATTTTGTGTAGCAATAAATACTAGATACTAAATTTATGACCAGATTATTTCCTGCTCGGTTTTTCACCTTTGAATTTTGAGAAAAAAGGAAAAAAATTATGCGAGGTAATATGGTATTTAGGTCGAATTTACGTGTGCCGTTTGATTACCTGGAAGTAAGGAAAGGAAATTGTAAGTGATACAGTTCGTAACATGGTGAAGAAACTGAATTATTGCAAATGGTAAAAAAATATTTACCTTTAAGACATTATTATTATTATTATTATTATTATTATTATTATTATTATTATTATTATTATTATTATTATTAGGCGGCCGGGTAGCTCAGTTGGCAGAGCAGCTGGCTACGGACTGAAAAGTCCGGGGTTCGATCCAAGGTGGTGACAGGATTTTTTCTCGTTGCCAAACTTTCAGAACGGCCCCTAGGTTCACTCAGCCTCCTATAAAATTGACTACCGGGTCTTTCCCGGGGGTAAAAGGCGGTCAGAGCGTGGTGCCGACCACACCACCTCATTCTAGTGCCGAGGTCATGGAAAGCATGGGGCTCTACCTCCATGCCTCCCAAGTGCCTTCATGGCGTGTTACGGGTATGCCTTTACCTTATTATTATTATTATTATTATTATTATTATTATTATTATTATTATTATTATTATTATTATTATTATTCGATTGAGAAGTTTTTATCATGCAGTCTGCTGTCAAAAAATCTGGAAGTTAGAATTTATAAAACAGTTATATTACCGATTGTTCTGTATGGTTGTGAAACTTGGACTCTCACTTCGAGAGAGGAACAGAGATTAAGGATGTTTGAGAATAAGGTTCTTAGGAACATATTTGGGGCTAAGAGGGATGAAGTTGTAGGAGAATGGAGAAAGTTACACAACGCAGAAATGCACGCATTGTTTTCTTCACCTGACTTAATTACGAACATTAAATCCAGACGTTTGAGATGGGCAGGGCATGTAGCACGTATGGGCGAATCCAGAAATGCATATAGAGTGTTAGTTGGGAGACCGGAGGGAAAAAGATCTTTGAGGAGGCCGTGACTAAGATGGAGGATGATATTAAAATGGATTTGAGGGAGGTGGGATATAATGATAGAGACTGGATTAATCTTGCTCAGGATAGGGACAAATGGCGGGCTTATGTGAGGGCGGCAATGAACCTCCGGGTTCCTTGAAAGCCAGTAAGTAAGTATTATTGTAGGTCTACTTCAAATTTTTTTTGTTTATTTGAAGGAAAAGTATGAAACACCAGCAATATTTAAAAATATATGTTAAATTAAAAAAAAAAACGAAATTAAAGGTCACGTAGGCATGTGGGCTATTGTAATATGATTGTACAAAATTATGTATGCATGGAAGAATCAGCGCTGATACGGGATAAGGAAAATTTTGGTACAGTGGTGTTGGCGTAAGAGGTGACTGGATGTGTCAGAATTCGCACTCAAGTGTTGGCGCCTCTCCAAGTTGGCCTGAATAAATAAAAGGCTCCAATTTTTGCACGTCCACGCTGCACAAGTGTTTTCGGAAGCTCGGTTCGTGTCGTGGCTACCAATAGGTAGCAAGAGGCGTGCTTCGAGATGAACACGTCACGGCTTGAAGCTCCGGTCTTCGGCGGCACATCTAGGCCTACCAGTTTCTCACAGCCGAATGTCAAAATCACGGTTATTTTTCGTGAAAACTATATTTTTAAAGAACGAAAATAAATAAACCATGCCAGAAGAAACTTCTTCAAACGCACTGACTACTATGGACTAGCAATAATGCATCACATCCTTCTAAATCATGGAATAAATTATGGAGATCGTTAAGAAAATAGATGAGAATTAGAAAGAGACGAGGTTATTTAGTAATCTTTATATGAAACAAAGAGTCAGTCAGAATACTTGCTTACTGGCTCTTAAGGAACCCGAAGGTTCATTGCCACCCTCACATAAGCCCGCCATTGGTCCCTATCCTGAGCAAGATTAATCCACTCTCTATCATCATATCCCACCTCCCTCAAACCCATTTTATATTATCTTTCCATCTACGTCTCGGCCTTCCCAAAGGTCTTTTTCCCTCCGGCCTCCCAACTAACACTCTATATGCATTTCTGGATTCGACCATACGTGCTACATGCCCTGCCCATTCCAAACGTCTGGATTTAATGTACCTAATTATGTCAGGTGAAGAATACAATGCGTGCAGTTCTGTGTTGTGTAACTTTCTCCATTCTCCTGTAACTTCATCCCTCTTAGCCCCAGATATTTTCCTAAGCACCTTATTCTCAAACATCCTTAACCTATGTTCCTCTTTCATAGTGAGAGTCCAAGTTTCACAACCATAAAGAACAACCGGTAATATAGAGTCAGTCAGAAAAGGAGAAGAATGTCAGAGATAGGTAAAATAGAGAGGGCATCCTTGCCGTACCTACCCTGTTCAATATCTACTTGGAGGATTTAGTGAAGAACTGTTTTAAGAACATGAGGGTGATAGGCTAGTAGAAGGAAGAAAAGTAGCAGAAGAGGACATGATGCTCAATGATATGCTACTGAAGGTAAATTACAGCTGTGAGCAGTATGGGATGAAGAAAAATGAAAAACATGGTTATCGGAAGAAAAATAAAGAAGTGTAAACGTACGAATTTGAAATGAGGCAGTAGAACACTTTAACAGCTTCAAATATTTGGGGTGTGCTGTAAATAGTAACATGAACTTCTGTCAGAAATGAAGGATCGGTGGAGAGGAGAAAAATTCTCTCCGGCACCGGGGTCCGAACCCGGAATTTTTCAACTCTACGTGCTGACGTTCTATCCACTATTCAATTTCTCCGCTCCACCGATCCTTCATCATATGATAACACAGAATAAAATTCTTGCACGGAAATACCATATGTACTTCGGTACATCGCAGTAATTCTGTCAGAATGTCAAAATGAGGAAAGCAATGGCAAAGGTAGCGTTTAATAGAAAAAGAAGCATCTTCTGCTGACCTCTGGATAAAGAAATAAGAATGAGACTAGTAAAGTACTTTGTATGGAATTGACATTTTATGGGGCAGATACATGGACATTACGATGAACTGAAGAGAAACGACTAGAAGTATTTTGAATGTGGATACGGAGAAAAATGGAGTTTGTGAAATTGACAGATAATAAGAAATAAAGCTGTGCTACAAAAAATGAGTGACGAAAGAATGATGCTGGAACTGATCAGGAAGAGAAAAATAAATTGGCTATGTCACTGGCTAAGAAAAATATAAATGAAAACATGGTTATCGGAAGAAAAAATAAAGATGTGTAAACGTACGAATTCTAAATGAGGCAGTAGAACACTTTAACAGCTTCAAATATTTGGGGTGTGCTATAAGTAGTAACATGAACTTCTGTCAGAAATGAAGGATAGGTGGAGCGGAGAAAAATTCTCTCCGGCACCGGGATTCGAACCCGGGTTTTCAGCTCTACGTGCTGACACTCTATCCACTATCCAATTTTTCTCCACTCCACCGATCCTTCATCATATGATAACGCAGAATTCCTGCAGGGAAATATCATATGTAGGTAAGAATGAGACTAGTGAAGTGTTTTGTGTGGAGTTGACATTTTATGGGGCAGATACATGGACATTACGAAGGACTGAAGAGAGACAACTAGAAGCATTTTAAATGTGGATACGGAGAAAAATGGAGTGTGTAAAATTGACAGATAAAAATAAGAAATGAAGCTGTGCTACAAAAAATGAGTGACGAAAGAATAATGCTGAAATTGATCAGGAAGAGAAAAATAAATTGTCTGTGTCACTGGCTAAGAAGAAACAGCCTGCTGAAGGATGCTATGATGAACGGGAGAAAATAGGAATGATTGAGTTGTGAAAAAGAGAAACTTCCTGTGTAAAAGCTGTGTCCATCCACGTAACCTAGTGTTATGCATCTGCTATGAATTACTTTCGAGGAATGTAGAGCTAATCATCACTGCTGAGGTTTATTGCCGACATTTCAGTCGTCTTGAGTCCGCAATTCAATAAGAAGACCGGAAGGGCTGCATCAAGTGATTTAGCAACATGATAATGCCTGTCCGCATACTGTTGAACATTACAAAAGCGGTTATCCAAGAGCTCAGTTGGGAGTTATTCCACATCCACCCTATTCTCCTGATCTTGCTTCATCAGATTTTCATCGTGTTCCTCGAGTATTACACGATCTTCGTGAATCACCCTGTATTTTAAGAATTCAAGTTCATGTGTCCAAGAAAAATTGAACATAGGCTATCTGCAACAATTCAGAAAAACAAATGCTAACTTACATTACGTACGCAGTAGACCCTAAATAATATAAGCCGATACGTAGGGGAAATTCTACAGTAGGCCTATATTTCTACTACAAAAAAGAATAATTAGAAAAATAATAGGTGTCAAATCTAGTTTATCGTGTAGGACCATTTTCAAAAAACTAAAAATAATGTCCATGGCTTGTCAGTATATGTTTTCATTAATAAACTTCCTCGTAAGTAATCGTGAAAAGTTTGTAACTAATTCAACAGTTCATAACATAAATACGCATAAAAATGACTTTCATACTTCCTCGACAAGTCTATAGTGCTACCAAAAGCAGTGCGTTATATGGCAGCACAAATTTGTAATAGCCTCCCTATGGATATAAAAATCAAACTCAAAACATAAGATTATTTAAGACCAAATTAAAGAAGTATCTAATTTCCCACTCCTACGGTCTTACTAATAAAAACTCTATATACAGACGTTTAACTGTCTTATACTTATACAATGAGTAGCTCGTTTATAAGTCGTGTGTAAATTCCTTACTAATAATCATTGCATACTTCGTGTATAACAGTATAACTGTTACACAGCTACGTCATAGTTTCGTCATTACTTCGTTACGAAAGGTAATAGAATATCTGAGGTTCTCTACTGCATCCGGTAGAGCGCTCTAGTGTGGTGTGTTAAATATCGATAGTAGAACTGGCTCTAATCGATTACCAGACTACAATTTGGTCAAAGAGTACAAGCTACAGCAATATTATTCTAATAATTCTATGATCTTTGGTTTGTTCTTCTGTGGTTACAAGGTAAACATCATCATAAAATGACAGTCGATACGAACAGCTGTTAGAGGGGCTGCCATTTTGTCCCTATATACAACGCTTCAACAAGGGGTTTCGTGTATATAACTACTGCAAAGCAATTCCCATTGTATAGTTATAGCCTGTTTATACGTCCATAGCTTATTCACGGTTTATTAGTAACGTTTTCTGTCTCAACTCTGCATAAGTCTCGTATAAAAACTATACACGGTTTATTAGTAAGACTGCTATTCTATAGGTAATGACATTCAGCGACGCTACATGAATAGGCATATATGTATCTGTCTTCTATTAAGTATCGATACTAAATCTTTGTGTTGTTCTGGTATATTATAAATCTTTTTTGTATATACTCGTATTTCAACTAGACTGTGTCTATAATTAAGACCTTGTAGTACTATTAAGATTTTTTTGACATGTTCCCTATTCTAGCTGTTAAACGATGTACGAATACCTTGGAATGTAGGCTAAATAAATACAATATAGTACAAGCCTATAAGTTACATACATATAGACCTACTTCGGCACGGTTCCTAAATATAAGTTACTGCCAAAGTAATAATTCTTTGAGACCTAGACCTATAGAGTAAAAGCATGTGGGGTCAGACAATTTTTGAGAGCAGATTTGTATCCATTAATTATTACAGGCGAGTAGTCTAATGAAATGATGTGTTGAAATGAAATGTGTTCAAAAGTTTCTGATCTTCTTAATGATTAGTCTATTTTTCAGAACTGCTTGTATATAGGCCTAAGAATAATAGTAATAATTTATTTATTTATTTATTTATTTACTAATATTTGATATACTGTATAACAGCCAGGGGCTAATAACAGTTCAGCACATGGCAATATCATTACAAGAACTTTAATAATGATATACATTACAATAAAAGTACATATGAATAATTATTAAAATAATAAAAATTTGAAATATGATCGTTGAAAATGGAAGATGGAATCTTATAAATTAATATAATACAAATTATAAAAAGATAACGAGAATAATAATACAATACATATCGAAACGAAAAACATAAATTAATAACAACTGACATAAAACTCCAAAAAATATATACTTACTACACATTAAATGGACCCAAGTTCAATTCACGCAAATTGACATATTTTATACATTTGCAGACCGGAGAGAGAGATGTAGAATTTCTATTGTAAACAATTTTATGAAATCTTAAACCCTTAGCAGGAATACGAAGACTGATATTGCTTAAGAAGGATTCAAATTCAATGTCTCCTTAATGACTTTACAAGAAAATAAATAATCAAGATCTTGACGTCTGGCAAATAAACTACAGCAATTAAAATATTTGCAGTTAATCTCATATTTATAATCATCAGAATTAGGTAAAACTCTATAAGAACACAAGGAAATAAATTTTCTTTGAATATTCTCCAATTTAGCCAAGTCAGTGGAAGTAATGGAGTTCCATACAACAGATGCATATTTAAGCTTGGATCTAACCAATGTACGAGTATATTATAAAATTAATAGACACATAGGAGTAGAAAAAGAATAAGTTATAGATCTAATTAGACCAAGCATTCTTAGTGAATGGGTTATAAATATATTGCACATGATCATGAAAATATAATTTAGAATCAAGTAACACACCAAGATCTCTAATACAATCTTTCCTAGTAATTATGACATTATTAAGAGAATAATTAAATTTTAGGGAAGTAGTTTTCCGTGGGAAGGAAATAACAAAAGTTTTGGATTGATTAATTTTCATTCCATTTTCAACAGATCATAGTGCAATTGAATTCGTATCATTTTGAAGAATTTGACAATCGGCAAGCTATTAATTTTACAAAAGATTTTAAGGTCATCCCCAAATAAAAGGTAGCTGGAATTTATTCTTTTACTTATGTCATTTATAAATAATAAAAATAAGAGAGGCAATAATAATAATAATAATAATAATAATAATAATAATAATAATAATAATAATAATAATAATAATAATAATAATTGGTGAAACAGAGTAACACCTTTACTTTTTAACTTTGCTCTAGAGTATGCCATTAGGAAAGTCCAGGATAACAGATAGGGTTTGGAATTGAACGGGTTACATCAGCTGCTTTTCTATGCGGATGACGTGAATATGTTAGGACAAAATCCACAAACGATTAGGGAAAACACGGGAATTTTACTGGAAGCAAGTAAACAAATAGAGTTGGAAGCAAATCCCGAAAAGACAAAGTATATGATTATGTCTCGTGACCAGAATATTGTACGAAATGGAAATATAAAAATTGGATATTTATCTTTTGAAGAGGTGGAAAAATTCAAATGTCTTGGAACAACAGTAACAAATATAAATGATACTCGGGAGGAAATTAAACGCAGAATAAATATGGGCAATGCCTGTTATTATTCGGTTGAGAAGCTTTTATCATCTAGTCTGCTGTCAAAAAATCTGAAAGTTAGAATTTATAAAACAGTTATATTACCGGTTGTTCTTTATGGTTGTGAAACTTGGACTCTGACTTTGAGAGTGGAACATAGGTTAAGGGTGTTTGAGAATAAGGTGCTTAGGAAAATATTTGGGGCTAAGACGGATGAAGTTACAGGAGAATGGAGAAAGTTACACAACACAGAACTGCACGCATTTTATTCTTCACCTGACATAATTAGGAACATTAAATCCAGACGTTTGAGATGGGCAGGGCATGTAGCATGTATGGGCGAATCCAGAAATGCATATAGAGTGTTAGTTGGGACGCCGGAGGGAAAAAGACCTTTAGGGAGGCCGAGACGTAGATGGGAAGATAATATTAAAATGGATTTGAAGGAGGTGGGATATGATTATACAGTAGAGAATGGATTAATCTTGCTCAGGATAGGGACCAATGGCGGGCTTATGTGAGGGCGGCAATGAACCTCCGGGTTCCTTAAAAGCCAGTAAGTAAGGTGTAACAGAGTTAACAGAGTCTTCTAGGGAGACTATCTAGATAAATTAAATAAGATTTGTTGTTAACTTGTATGATGCACTTCAGTTAAGATGCATTCCATATGAAATTCCGTAACGTTGTAGGCCTAGATATGTTACTCATACTTCAACCACGTCGTTGAAATACTCAGAAGATACGTAGGCCTACATTTCAACAGAAACACAATAGACCTTACTTTACCAAATCGATAACATTTAAAAAGTATAAAATTTCTGCCGCAGCTGTTTATGCATCGGCTAAAGTGTTCGGCTTTAACCTTGCATTGAAGCAATGGCCATGGGTATAGCCGTAAGGCATTGTTGTTGACCATTTTTATGTTTTCCGTTGTCTTAGGCGAAGACCCAGCGTCGTGCTGGACCCATGTCGTGGGAAATTCACTGTATATAGTAGCTTGCAAGCTGAAAATTAATCGACTTAGGTATTGGCTCACAATAAATCCTTTTATTATGAATACCTTCGATACTCTACAAAGAAATAAATCCGTATCGTATAGGACCTATATGACACATGTTTTCTCTTTGTATATTATCTTACAGCGTTTCGCAAAATGCAATCCTGTATCGTGCTTCCAATAATATTCTTGTTTGTAGTATTTCTTGCACTATAGATTAAGTTATACCTATTTTGTAAGAAATACGACTGTAAAAACTTCGATTCTTTGCACTGCACAGAAAAGGCTCTGTTCGTAACTCCATAAAGTAATGAAAGAGAGATGGAACGGAGAAAAATTCTCTCCGGCGCCGGGATTTGAACCCGGGTTTTCAGCTCTACGTGCTGATGCTTTATCCACTAAGCCACGCCGGATACAATCCCGACGCCGTATCCGGCGTGGCTTAGTGGATAAAGCATCAGCACGTAGAGCTGAAAACCCGGGTTCAAATCCCGGCGCCGGAGAGAATTTTTCTCCGTTCCATCTCTCTTTCATCATGTGATGAAGCAGAATATCTGCATGGAAATATCATATGTACATATGATATGCGTAATAAATCACTTTGTGATTTAAGACGGCGCCCATACCGTCGGATCCCGGCCAATCAGTCACTCATTTGAGTGCACCTCAACACATGTATGGACTTAGGTCCTGCGTTCATAGACATCTATGACGTAGTGCAGAGGGCGGCCACTAGAGGGAACCCAAGAGATGGAGCTTAATCTGAGACGATTCTAAACGGCGTCGGGATTGTATCCGGCGTGGCTTAGTGGATAAAGCATCAGCACGTAGAGCTGAAAACCCGGGTTCAAATCCCGGCGCCGGAGAGAATTTTTCTCCGTTCCATCTCTCTTTCATCATGTGATGACGCAGAATATCTGCATGGATATATCGTATGTACTTCGGTACATCAAAATATATATCCATAAAGTAAGATAACTATTTCCGTCAACTCTTAGTGGAGTTTTAAATGGTTACGTAGGCCTAATTGCAATTAAACAAGATAGAGATGCAAATCAGCCGCTAAATGGAAAATAAATATCCATGTTTTTGTCCTATCATAATTTTCATGGTAATCTACCAAAAGCCCATATTGTTATTGTTACAGTAATGGACAATTTCTAGATGCTAATGATAGTGTTTAGTAATGGGGTCGCCTTTAAACTGTTTCCGAGCAAGTGCATTTATTTTTTTATTTTCAAGTGAAGAGAAGAGAATAGAAGCATTTGAAATGTGGTTATGGAGAATAATGGAACATATGAAGTGGACAGACAGAATAAGAAATGAAGTTGTGTTGGAAAGAATGGGTGAAGAAAGAATAATGCTGAAACTGATCAGAAAGAGGAAAAGGAATTGGTTGGGTCACTGACTGAGAAGAAACTGCCTACTGAAGGATGCACTGGAAGGAATGGTGAACGGGGTAGAAGAAGACATAGGGGGGAGTCGGGTAGTATCGGACATCGGGTAATATCGGACAGTGAGTTTCTTTCATTTACCACACGATGATAGTACCAGATTGACATGGTTACGTTTCTGTGATGTCGCATAGAGAAACGTAACCATGTCATTCAGGTACTACCATATGGTGGTAAATGAAAGAAACGCACTGTCCGATACTACCCGATGTCCGATACTACCCGACTCTCCCCTAGGCCTAAGATGATAGACGACATTAAGATATCTGGATCATATGAGGAGACAAAGAGAAAGGCAGAAACCAAGAAAGACTGGAGAATGATGGGTTTGCAGTGAAAGACCTGCCCTTGGACAGAACACTAAGTGAATGAATGAATAAATTTTGAAAATATAGGCCTATGTTACAGAATCCTTAATAGCTTTGAGATTGATTTGATTATAAAGCTCTGTGATAAAGAAACAATGTACTGATAATTTATTATTCAAAATAGTTTAAATATAGTTTTCTGTCAATTTGTATCTTTCGTAGAGGAAAAAGGTACAAACAAAACATGCTTTATCGTTTAATCGGCTTCATCACATTTACACTCTGTAGTAGTGAGAATACAAATTTGCGAAAATATTGTAAAAATGTACCATGATATTTTGTTAAAAAATTTTTGAAAATAAATTTGAAGATTAAGCCTATGCTTTTACATTTAAATCTGTGCAAAGCTACAGGAAAGAATAATCCTCTAGTAAATAGGTAACTACTTATTAGTTGTTAAAATTCAGCATTAGGACTAATTTATAAACACCGTAATTGGACAAGAAAGATAAAAAAGAGGAACTTAAATTTTCAAGAACAAAACCTCGAAAAAATCTCAGACTTATAAGAAATCTCGAGTAAATGAACACAAAATTCTGTAAACAGGTAGCTATCTCTCAGGCCTAATATCACAAATCTTCTAGACATCAAAGTAATGGGGCTATTGTAATTTGTAAAAAAAATTGTAGACCTGTTTAATAAATAAACTTTAACTGCTTTCAAATACTAAAATAACTTCTATCCATGACCGGTATCTAAACTCTGGTCTTTATTTCACCGTTTTTAGCATCATAAATAATGGCTTTATTCAGAGCAGTGAATTAAAAGTTTTTAAATCACTCTCTCCATAGCAACCAAAACATTAGTAACAATGAAATCCAAACATTCATTCATTTATAACTTCTTCACAAACAACACATTACAAAGAAAAGTTTCACAATTTAAAATTAAATTTAGATACCAGTAATGGATAAAATATTGTATACCACACGAGAGTAAACAGATTTCAAGAACTGTTATTTCTTTATTAATTGCTTTATAATGTTGTCGTGCAAAAAATAACACATGAACCACGTTTACAAAATTATGCAGCTATTGGATTCGTCAAAATTAAGGCACTCGCTTCGCTCATTTCCCAAACATTGATTCGTGCTGTGAAGTATAACATCATAAACTTGTTTCACAATATAAGCCTACTGTTGTTGTTTAGTCAACTGTCCGAAGACAGGTTTGAACCTCACAAGTGATAACAAGTAGGCACCACTTATGAGGCAACTAGGCCAGGCGATATTGGGGTAGGGTGGCCAGTTCCTTTCCCCCTTCTTTGCATATATCGGCGACTAGCTACATATTACAGTAATCAGACTTCAGATGTAGGCCTATAGGCCTACAAACAATAAATTGTTCTTCCTCTGACACATATCGTCAAGTGAGATGCACTGCCTGGTAATAGATTTATATAATCAGCCAAAACCTGTCAGAGGATAAATCTGTGGTGTTCGGGTAAAGGGGTATAAGTCATTTTTTTGTCCAGATGGAATTTTGTTCCCCAGATGAACACATAAGTTAAATTATGCAAGTGGGTTTGCAAAAATCAAAGAATACTAGCAGTTGATGTGTTTTATTTGTGTAGAAAATTATTTTGTAATAAGGGTTTCAAGTTTAATTTTCATTTATCTCCGAACTCATTTTTATGACTTATCTCCCTTTACCCAAACACCACATAAATATACTAACTTATTATAACCATATATTTCAATAGATAGATGGAAAGTCAAATAGGCCTAGGCCTATAAGGGAAATTAAAACAATGTGAAACTAGTCTCAAAGATTCTATAGTTCTACATTTTAACACATAATATAATTCATTCTGGTTCAAAATAGAATTGCGGTTAATGCGTAACGCTGCAAGCCGGAAAGTCGCGGGTTCGATTTCTGATCGGATCATGGATTTTCTTCATTCATCTAATCTTTCCGGCCGCACCATGACCGTGGGTTTACTCAGTCTCTCACAGAAATTAGTAGTTTACTAGGGACATTTCCTTGGGGGTAAAGGTGACGGGCGGGTAAGACTAACATTTCTAACGTTAACGGGCGTTCCTGATTGCGTTTCGCGGTCAGGTCCGAAACTTTTTATAGCCCATTTTTACCCTCAGAAGTGTAAAGAAAGGTGTGGCAATCTAATAATTGACAAACATTTCGAGAAATTAGAAAAATTATATAGGCCTACACGTTTATGTTAAGGGGTTAGGTATAGCTTGCAGCAGTGGCGTATACTGGTTAAAGGGTTTGGGCTACCGCTGACCCTATTATTACACAAAATATATCTAACAATTACTTTAATTTTAATTACTATGGTAAAACTAATAATACAAAATTATTACATTATGTTATATTATAAACTTTTTCTTTTGTAATTTCCTTGGGCTACCGCCGGTAGCCCCGGTAGCCCGCAAAATACGCCCCTGGCTTGCAGCAATAAAATTTTGGAAATATTAAACATTTTTTTTTCCCCTCCATTATTCTATCTTGTACAATAATGGAAATTAGTATGTGTAAAACACTGTCCTTCTGCTATATGAAAAAAATATGTTTACGATTAAAAAAAAAAAATACATTATTTTTCCAAATTAAAAATGGTGCCAGTTCACTGTGCAGTGATGATGCGTTTCCCTCATAACTAAAAAGCTATCCAAAATTCTGTGATGAAATTTTTGAATGTATTTATGCATGTCATATCTACAATATGATGCAAGATCACTTCTCTGCCTTTGATAAATTGTCTGATAAAAAGTAAATTCATTTGAAATGTGGTCAAATATCAGTATTTTCTGCTAACACATAATAAAAAAGTATATTGTTTATTAATGAATGTAGTTGAAAGAGCATGATATTGTAAACATGAGTTTAAGCAATAAAATAAAAGAGAGAGAACATGAAAAAGTTAACAAGTTTAATGAGTTATGAGGAAAACGCTTCATCACTGCACAGTGAACTGCCACCATTTTGAATTTTGAAAATAAGAATATAGATATAAATAATTTTTTTAAATCGTAAAAATATTTTTTTTTTTTCAAATAACAGAAGGACAGTGTTTTACACATACCAATTTTCATTACTGTACAAGATACAGTAATGGAGGAAAAAACTGTCGAATATTTCGAAAAAATTTACTGCTGTAAGCTGTACCTAACCCCTTAAAAGAATCTCTTAAAATACCTAACATGTGAAGTAGATAGTTACACTCAGAGATTTATACGTAGGCTATGTGTTTCGACATTCCCTAATGATGATTAAATGGTAACGAACAAAAATCTGTGTTAACAACCCCTGCCTTTAGTAGGCCAACTGTTCTATCGTTTTAAGTTCTTTTGTAGTTAATAATTCTTTATGTAAACTTAGCCTAAAAATATATCATGGAAAAAAATATCACAAAAATGGCAATTTCTTATTTAAATATTAAACTGATATGGACACGATTTGTTAACACGTTCATTATCAACAAATTAGAGAAGAAAACATTTTTAAAACATTCAAAATTATACAGCATGTTAGGAAAACCAATTTTTACTGCATAAATTGCGCCCCCTCCTCCAAAATTAAAAAATTTAATTATCTTTAACAATAAAAGTGTTTTTATTCTAAAAGTTGTTTATTAATCTAGAACTGTTGTCTAATCAATAAACCAAATTTCAGCACAAAATCAATTCAGGATATGTAGAAATTTATAGGCCTAATAGCCAAAGTTGTATCTATAGCCTATTACTATTCCCCCTTTAAGTCCAGAAAGATTCGAGACCGACAAATAAAATTGCAATTTAAGCTACTACAAATTTGCAAAAAAGAAAAGAAGAAACTCCTTTATGTAAAATATTTCACGTGATTGAAATAAATTTCACATTACGACTGAAAATAGTAAAGCGATAAACTTGAACTAGGCTAAGGAACTTGAAATGAATACAATTGGTAGCTAATTAAGCACAAGGAAAAAAGAACTGATAAGTAGGCCTAGGCTATATTGTCGACTAGTCAGAGTGTAGACATATTGATACACTATCTTAAAATTACCTACAAGTTATACGATTAGGCTATATTCAGTCTACTGTCGTAGAAAATATCTTCACGTTAATCAATAGTCCATAGGGAAACCACATGATCTCTTAAAATTTGAAAGAAATTGTAATGTCTTCTTTGATAAAGTTCCTCAAATGTATTCAACATAATAATTAGGCCTTAATCTAGGAACAACAAATTATTACAAACTACAGGTAGGCCTAAATTATGAAAATCATAGGCCTAACTGTAAATTCTACGTAAAGATCAATTTTTAGTCCTACAGAATTTATCTGTTATGGTAACAATGGTTATTAGAGGAGAAAAATTCGCTCCGGCACAGGGGATCGAACTCGGATCTTTGGTTCTACGTACCAAAGAGAAAAACACTAGAGGAGGGGGATTCGATCCGGTGCTGTGGATTGAACTTCGGTGCAGCTCAGTGATTAGAGCACTTGGGACGTAGAACCAAAGACCCGGGTTCGATCCCCGGAACCGGAGTGAATTCGCGGGTGCTCGTGTAAAGGGGGTTAAGTTGATTTGGCTAAACTGGAATAAGTACAGATTTGAACTATCCACAATTACTTTTCTCTTGTGTTAAAGGGGTTAAGTCATTCTTCCATCTGTGATGTAGTTACAGTGCTCCATATTTTGTGACAAAAGGGTTTTGTTCAGTACCAAAGGAGAGAAGTTTACAAACTTTGCAATTTGACTTAACCTCCTTTACACGAGCACCCGCGAATTTTTCTCCTCTAATGACCATTGCTAACTGTAAAGGATGAAAACGAAAACATAAGTAGGCTAGCCCTATAAGCACTCAAATAATTAGCCCATAGTTTGAGCGAATACATAGGTATATTCATTGAGAGAATCTCTTTAAATCTCTGATATAGCATAATTAATATAGAAACATTCATTAGAAAGGGTAAATGATAGATCATAATTAATTTATTAAAATAAAAAGAAAAAACAAGTTCAAAAATAAGAACTGAAATATGTTCAAGATGAATTCGGGGGAGGGGGAATTCATAGAACTGTGTGCTGACGAAATGAGATTTTTTATAAAGGTAAAAGGATGCTCAAAAACAAAACAAATCAATTAGAATAGCAAAATATAGAAATACAGGGAAAATTGGAAACACCATATTAAGAGGTTGGAAGATACAAGAAAACCAACAATAAGCCTAACTAAGAAGTAGGCCTATAGGCCTAATCGTAGAGAAAGAAGAGTTGTAGTTTGCCCGAGGAAAAGATGAACTTGAGAGATTCTCTGAACACGAAACAGACAGTTATGCCTACTCCTTGTAGTAAAGGATACAAAATATGTAGGCCTATATTGATTAGCTGAGAGAAACTCTTAATACGTCCGTAATCAAATGTAGTCCGCAAAATATAAATGATAGTTTAATAATGTAAGTAAATCTTAGAAATGGTAACAGTAAAAATAAAAATAAAACTGAATATAGTTTAGACAAATAAACAAACCTGTATTTTTTTCAAAATGATAATTAGGTCTAATTTTAGAACAATTATTATACATCATAAATTTACTTGCTTATAAATGGCATTTAAAGAACCCGGAGGTTCATTGCCGCCCTCACTTAAGCCCGCCATCGATCCCTATCCTGTGCAAGATTAATCCAGTCTCTATCATCCAAAATCCTCAAATCCATTTTAATATCATCCTCTCATCTACGATGAAAGAGTAATGGAACGGAGAAAAATTCTCTCCGGCACCGGGATTTGAACCCGGGTTTTCAGCTCTACGTGCTAATGCTTTATCCACTAAGCCACACCTGATACCCATCTCGCTGTCGGACAGAATCGTCTCAATTTAAGTTCCAACTCTTGGGTTCCCTCTAGTGGCCGCCCTCTGCACTACGTCATAGATATCTATGAGACGATTCTGTCCGACACCGAGATGGGTATCAGGTGTGGCTTAGTGGATAAAGCATAAGCACGTAGAGCTGAAAACCCGGGTTCAAATCCCGGTGCCGGAGAGAATTTTTCTCCGTTCCATTACTCTTTCATCGTATGATGACGCAGAATATCTGCATGGAAATATCATATGTACTTCGGTACATTAATTTAATATATCTCTCATCTACGTCTCGGCCTTCCCAAAGATCTTTTTTCCCTCCGGTATCCCAACTAACACTCTATATGCATTTCTGGGTTTGCCCATACGTGCTAAAGCTTCTCAATCGAATAATAACAGGCATTTCCCATATTTATTCTGCGTTTAATTTCCTCCCGACTGTTGCTCCAAGAAATTTGAATTTTTCCACCTCTTAGGAAGATAAATCTCCAATTTTTATGCTTCCATTTTGTACAATATTCTGATCACGAGATATAATATCATATACTTTGTCTTTTCGGGATTTACTGCCAAACCTATCGCTTTACTTGCTTCAAGTAAAATTTCCGTGTTTTCCCTAATCGTTTGTGGATTTTCTCCTAACATATTCATGTCGTCCGCATAGACAACAAGCTGGTAAATTAGTCTATATAAAAGTCATAACTGTAAAATAATGAAAAATAAAAAAAAAACTTGTGGTAGTAGCCTATAGGAACTTATTTAAATAGCCTATCGTTCGATAGAACTATAAAATACATAGGACTAACTTAATTAAGAAAGTTTTTTAAAATATCTGAGGTAATTTATCTAGAAACACATGTTAGAAAGTGTAAATCGTACATTGTAACTTAGCAGTATTTAAAAAATATAGACTAAATCATAGGATAGCTGTGCACTGTTCATTTTTAAGAACTAGAATATGTAAAAAAGAAATAATGTAGCCTAGGCCTAAGTACAGCATAGGCTATTGATTACCAGATTGTATTAAAACTTTCAAAATAGGCCTAAAATCTATAGCCTATTGCAACTGAAAATGGTAGGCTAGAGCAATTGTAGGCTAATTAAATTCCAGGAATGGTAAACAGTGAAACTCTAAGAATTCAAATATATTGTAGACAAAATAATAAATTATAGACCGCAACTATGAAAAAACAAAATAACTACAACCTAATTAAAGTTTTTAAATATTTAAATATATTTTGGACAGGTAAACAAAAAATGCTATGTAGCGATGTTGAGCGGAATCTATTAGAAAATTGAAAATAGTTTATCTGGCATTATAGGCCTATTGTTAAATTACAAAACGATTGTAATTAAATGTTTAAAAATCAAGCAGTTACTTCAGGGGATAAGCAAAACATCAAATTTATTTTTATTGAGAAAGAAGGTTGAAATAGGCTATTCGAGAATGATCTATTAATTTAAGTAATCTAGTAAGAATTATTGAAAACTGTAAACAGTAAAACAATCGCAACTCAGGATCAGAAAAATTAAACTGTGAGAACTGAAATATATTTCAAAAGAGTATGCAACGTAGTAGGGCTTATGCTATATAGCCTACGAATTAATATTCTTAGTGGTGTAGCTACTAGATCTATAGCTACCTGATCAAGCACCAAAAGCCAAACATGAAGTTCCAATGTCTTTATGATTCGTTAAAAATATTCATCGCTGCAGAGTTAGTAGAATGACTGAGGTAAAATAAGTGAGAGATTGTAAATCTATGTAGGTAGGCCTATTGTTTTAAAACAACATTAACTGCTGTGCTTGCATATTATATAAAATTATTGAACAATTAAAGGCAAACGCGGAAGAGAAGCCATGTGACTTTATAAAAACTTAAAGAACAAAAAAAAATATTCAATATATTTAGGCCTAAATCAGTATTTTAAAAATGTTGAAGTTACAATTTTAACTTAAATTATGATAAATACTGTAATAGCATATTACAATACAAGGTTGAGAAGTTTTTCTTTTTATATATATAAAATCGAGGTAAAGTTTGAAAAATGAGCAGAGCGTTTTTTAGTTTCTGAGATTTTGTAATGAACTTCACAAACGTTTAATGGACAACATTTTTTACACGATCATACTTTTAAAACTGAAAATACAATAATATTTTGCATTGAAAATTTAGAGCAATATTATTCCAAAGTCTTCGCAAAACAATACTGTAATGGTAACTAAGTAAAAATAAGTGCACTGTAATGGGTCTATTTCAGTAGATAGTTTTATATTATGAAGAATGATTTTCCTAGCAACAAGTTTCTGTGTGGGAATTCTAACTTTCAAGACCTAACAACAATAGCTGTAAATTCGAAAAAAAAAACACGATCAAAAAATAAGAAGAAGTAAGCATTGTTAAATGCGTGTAATAAACAATCACATAAAGTTTTGAAAAAAAAAACACGAGTAACAGGGAAATGGAGTCTATATAGGCCTACCTAACAAGAAAAAGTGATTTAATAACAATTTAAATATTGTACAATAGTGTATGGCGGTGAAGGAAATAGTAGGCCTACTTGGTGTAAAACCAATTATTGGGCGATATTTCGCGCATCTAAACAAATAAATTTGTCTTGCAGTAGGGAATCTCTTAAAGATTTTTAAATATGAGCTACAAAATGTTATTAAATTCGTATTTATTAGTCAACCAAATAACTTAACTATTATGAACTTGAAACAAACAGCAGTGCAATAATTCATCCTGTAAAAGTAACTTAGTATAAAAGTAACAAATTTTAATTCGTTCGGGAATTAATCAGAGGCAAGTGTTCAAAGAAAACCAAATGGAAACCAATGTAGGTGAATTCAGAATTTAAAAGTATGTTATAGATAGAGAAAATTATAGGCCTGTCTCAACATGTTTTATATAAATAGCCACAAAGGAAATTAATTTTGTAAAATTGATTGAAAATTGAAACCTGCAAATGAAATACGGCCTCGTACGATATCTATACGTAAGGACGTTAAATTCAGTAATCTGTGTTATGTGCAATAATCAATGTCCTTCAGAGATAATGGGACGTAACCTAGATCTAGTATCTTAACTAGCTTCGAACAGGCATAATAAAATAAAGAATCTTCGGCACTACGTGAAAATAATAATCTACAAAGGAAACAAAGAAATGTAAGAGCATGTTGAGAACCACGTGATAGCCTATCTTAAAAATTTAAACAAATTATAGGCCTATAGCATGAATTGAGAGACAATATCTTAATTGATATAACTTAGTGTTTTGAAATGTTTTAAATAAAACGATAAAATTGTAGAGTACAAAATGTGACAATTAGAAAGAAGTGCGAAAATATATGAGTCTTTGCTACTTAGGCCTATAAAATCCACGTAGAATTGTCGGAGGGAATTCACGAGACTCTAGAGACTAAATGCATTAATTTAAAATCAGAATAAAACAGAATTTAGTCTTAATAATAATTAAGAGAAAGTTTTTGCACGATCGTTTTTCTTGCTGTATTTACAGCTATTGTTGTTAGGCCTTGAAAGTTTGAATTCTCACACAGAAACTTGTTGCTAGGGAAACCGTTCTTAATAACATAACACTATACTAAAACAAAACCATTACAGCGCACTTATTATTACTTAGTTACCATTACAGTACAATTTTGAGAATAATATTGCTCTAAATTTTCAATGCAAAATATATTGTAGGTCTATTTGCAATTTTATAAACATGATCGTGAAAAAAATGTTGTGCTATAGGCCTACAGATTTCTGAAGTACATTACAAAATCTCGGAAATTGAAAAACTCGCTCTGCTCATTTTCCAAACTTTTCCTCGATTTTGTAAAAAAACATTTCCCAACCTTGTATCGTAATATAGCTACTATTACATGACTAGAAACAAACAAAAAATCTTTATTGAAAGTGTCTCTAAATGTTTAAATATTCTTCACGAAATTACAAATAATTTTTTTCAAGAGTGATTAAAAGTTATAGGTAATTGAAGTGATAATGATTTCGACACGAAGTAGCGTAGACTATCTAAAAACGCTGGTAGAAATTGCATTAGACAACACACATATCTTCAGTTGGAGATTGTATTGATAGTTGATTCCCTTATTTACGAAATAATATTTATAAGCTATCAACTGCTAGCAAACAACGTTGCCTTCAGTTCTTGAAAATGCCTCCTCCCCTAAAAAGATGTAAAAATAGGCTAAATGTTATGTAAGTGTGAGAAAAAAGACATGACACCTTAAAAATTGAAATATTTCGCATCATTGAAAGAAATTTGATATCTTCATTAAAATATTTTGAAATATTCCAAATAAAAACAAAAAAAAGTGATAGGAGTCTACGTAACTAGCCTAGGCCTATATAGGCTACAGATAGCCTATCAAGAACTGCGAAAAATATTAATTCTGTCTTAGCCTACTTAGGGTATAAGTAGAAGGAAATAAATATGACTTAAAAATTGAAAGAGAAAAATGTTACTTAGCCTACATTTCTTCTTAATTAGTAGGTCTAATAATGTAAATCGAAAATGTATACATGAATGTAATAAAATTTAATAGAGCCCTTATTACACTTACGTAGGTTTAGTTTAGTTCAGTAGTATGTATAGCCTATAATATAATTACATAAAATTGCTACAATATCTTTAGCTATTACCCTATATAGGCCTACCCTCGAGTGAAATAGGGTTCTCCATGTTGATTAGTCCTATTTAATGGCACTAAAATAGGCATATCCTCTAAGAATATCTTGAAATAAGTATTCAAATATGCCTATCATCCACAAAATTAGTCTATAATACATTAATAGGCCTAAGTATTGTAATAATTATTAAAAATGTATAATAGAAAACAATAGTAAGTCCAATTACGTAGGACCTACTATATAACAAAATTAAAAAATATAAAAATTCATATAGGCCTAGGAATTTTGTGGTCAGATAAAATTCAGACATCTTAAATTAGAAAATGTCTTAATATTTCCGAAGCATTGATTACGAAATGGTATAGACCCTAATCTAATAGGCCTATAGGCCTAAGTTAGTCTATTTGTTACGAGATACCCTAACAAGTAACAACAACTGCAAACAAACGATTTTAATTCATAAATGAAAGAGCGTTGCGTATTAACGTGAAGGAAGAAGCCACGTAATATGCCGATCTTCAAATTAAAATTGAATGAAATTTAATAAGTGCCTGTCTGCATTGAGATGGCTAAAATCTTAAACTAAACTTAGATGAAATGACAAGTAACTTGTAGACTAACTTTAAGTAGAAATGAGTAACAACTTAGATAAATATGAAGTGTCTCTTATTTAATGGAGATAGAGCCTTCACATGCAAGTGTCGAAAGAAAACCACGAGTCACTGGGTATTGGGTACGAAAGTCAGTAAATGCGGAAGAAAAAATATGTGACGTCTTATAATTATGAAATATTCTGCGTAGATGGAATGTTAGTTGATAGAATATCTTGAAATATTGCAAATAAAAACTAAAAATATTGTAATTAATATTTTAGTAACAGACAAGAACTAAACAAAGTGTGTCTTGTTAGAAGAACAAGTGTCGAAGGAAAACCACGAATCACTGGGTAGGGCCTATTGAATACGAGAGACCGTAAATGTGAAAGAAAAAATATGTGACGTCTTAATAATTATAAAATATTTTGCATGGATGGAATCTTAGTTGAAAGAATATCTTGAAATATTGCAAATAACAACTAAAAATATTGTAGGCCTAATTAATATTTTAGTAACAGACAAGAACTGAACAAAGTGTGTCTTGTTAGAAGAACGATATGGTACAAGCAAGTGTCGAAGGAAAACCACGAATCACTGGGTAGGGCCTATTGGATAGGAGAGACTGTAAATGTGAAAGAAAAAATGTGTGATTTCTTAATAATTATAAAATATTTTGCATGGATGAAATCTTAGTTGACAGAATATCTTGAAATATTGCAAATAACAACTAAGAATATTGTAATTAATCTTTTAGTAACAGTCAAGAACTAAACAAAGCAGCAACTGTGTCTTGTTCGAAGAACGATATGGTACAAGCAAGTTTCGAAGGAAAACAACGAATCGCTGGGTAAGGCCTATTGATTACGAGAGACCCTAAATGTAAAAGAAAAAATATGCGACGTCTTAATCTATACTAATAATAAATCTGTAGCCGAAATTTTTCTGGTAATTTTCGATTTTCCAAAAATAATTGGTCCTAACATAACTTACGTATATAATTAACCGCCCTGAAACCGAAAATCGCTTTTTTGAAATGTTTGTATATCTGCCTGTCTGGATGTTTGTTACCTTTTCACGTGATAATGGCTAAACCGATTTATATGAAAATTGGAACATAAATTAAATTCGTTGTAGCTTAGAATTTAGGCTAGGCCTATATGGTATTCAAAATATTTCATTTAAAAGTGAGGTTATAAGGGGGCTTGAATTAAATAAATCGAAATATCTCCCTTATTATTAATTTTCATGAAAAATATTACATAACAAAAGTTTCTTTAAGAATAATTTCCGATAAGTTTTATTCCATGCAAAATTTTGATAGGAGTGATATTTAATGAGATAAATGAGTTTCAAAATTACAATAACAACGCCATCTAAGGCGGTGTAATGAAATAAAAAACAAATTACTTCGTCTGTAAGGGGCCTTGGACACCAACAATCGAAAACTATGAAACATAGCCTACAGAGAATGTTTCTGTGTTTGTATGAAGTAATATCGGAAGCTAAATTAACCGATTTGTATAATTAATTATAATTCACCATTGGAAAGTATAGTTTCTCTAGATGGACATAATGCTGTAATGTTATTACAGCAACTCCTGAGTGAATCGAGGACAGGTAAGATTAAAATAGCTTCTTATGCACAGAAAACTTGATAGGCATTCCTTTCCTGTATTTCCTGAAATAATTTTTATGGCCAAATGAGTGGTCTCTAGATCAAAATGATCGCATTTTAATTTTTTAATACAATTTAAATTAAGTAACATAATAGACGATTTATCCTTCTATCAAACACGAATGTTCCCTGGATCAAATGTCCTATTTTAATTATGTATTTACTTTACATTTATTTCTAACGGATGCAGCGGAGCGCACGGGCACGGCTAGTAGCCTAATTAGAATAAAATATTTTGTGCGAGATCGTGCGTATTTGCTTGTTTTCCGCACAGAACCAATACGCGGTAAGTGTGAAATACCACATTCAGTATTCCCAACGTAACACACATAACAATTTCCCTCTTCTTACCGCTTAAGCGCGACATTCATTTTACTGCTTTAGGCTTTTAACATATTATTTTTAGAGACGTTTAACATAGTAATAATTATAAATTGGAAACTTACCACTGCAATTTCACCTAAATTGCAATGTTAATTATTGTTTTTAAATATTTGCAAAAATTAAGTAAAGTCTACTACTCCACGAAACTTATTGCATTCCTGATACAAGTAACGTTAAGGAAGCCGTGAAAAAATCAACAAGATTCCAGATGCCGATGTTATTACTGCAATATGTTATATAAATAATATTGTTAAAATATTAAAATGAAAAATAAATCATTACATAACCTTACCGTTTGTTTTAAGTTCGCATTTATAGACTGGGGGAGAAAAGACAGACTTATATCACGGCCTGCTGGAGTATAGTAAACACAGAAAACATTTTATAGCAACAATGTTGAAGAAAGATATTTTGGTTTTCCGAAGTTGCCGTCATTAAAGAGAAACGAACATGGAGATTTCATTGCAACTAATTAGAAATTCGTCCTTCAGGTATGTAATAAACGATCTTCGCACAAAATAATGTACGATATACGAGCGGTATGTTTGTTTTCATGTTCTCGGAAATTAAAAAAGCTCAACAACGTTTCGCTTTTTCAGTCTTTTCCTCGAACATGAAAACGTCAACATACCGCTCTTGTAACATATATTACTATTGCATGGCTGGAATCTTAGTTGACAGGTTATCTTGAAATAACAACTAAAAATATTGTAATTAATCTTTTAGTAACAGTCAAGAACTAAACAAAGTAGCAACTGTGTCTTGTTCGAAGAACGATATGGTACAAGCAAGTGTCGAAGGAAAACAACGACTCGCTGGGTAGGGCCTATTGAGCACGAGAGACCCTAAATTTAAAAGAAAAAATATGCGACGTCTCAATAATTAGAATAAAATATTTTGCATGGCTGGAATCTTAGTTGACAGATTATCTTGAAATATTGCAAATAACAACTAAAAATATTGTAATTAATCTTTTAGTAACAGTCAAGAACTAAACAAAGTAGCAACTGTGTCTTGTTCGAAGAACGATATGGTACAAGCAATTGTCGAAAGAAAACAACGACTCGCTGGGTAGGGCCTATTGAGCACGAGAGACCCTAAATATAAAAGAAAAAATATGCGACGTCTCAATAATTAGAATAAAATATTTTGCATGGCTGGAATCTTAGTTGACAGATTATCTTGAAATATTGCAAATAACAACTAAAAATATTGTAATTAATCTTTTAGTAACAGTCAAGAACTAAACAAAGTAGCAACTGTGTTTTGTTCGAAGAACGATATGGTACAACTGCAAGCAAGTGTCCAAGGAAAACCACGAGACACTAGGAACTGGAGTCTAGCAACTAACCGGGAAGAGTGATTGATTCGTGAATCCCATCGAGCGAGTGTGGACGGATCTTGGCACGGCACACGGCACTCCACGAAAGTCAAGGCGCGGGCACTTACTGCCTCGGCGGAGGGGTCGGTCCGCCGTCTCGCAGTCGACAAATTGATTGCATTTAGCAGGCAGAGCTGGAATAGGCTACCTTCAGAATTGGGTTTAATTTGGGCGCGGCACTCCTAACTCGATTTAATCCCTTAGTTCGCCTATCAAAAGGGAAGCTCCTAATGAGGGCGCGCGAGAGGAGGCGAACCCAAACAATTAGTGGGAATTTGCAAACTTGCACAGCAGCAGCCACCCCCCAGCTCACCTCCGAGGCTCAGTCCTCCCGCGCTGACGGCCAGGTTGTTGAGCATGGCCGCCGCCGCCGCCGCTGCGGAAGACGTGGGCCCGGGCCGCAGGGTGAGCGAGGACAGAATCTTGTGGCCGTCGGTCGCACGGGTCGGGCACGCCGAGCGGCGCCGTCTTCACCACGCGCCGCACCGCATCCTCTGCCGTGCAGCGTCGATTTTTGCCGTCGCCCTCTGCTTGCCTCCGATCGGATCGCTCGCCGCGGACTCCACTCTGGATTTTAATCATGGAGGAACACAACTTTTGTCGGCGGCCTCGTCGGCGACGGAGCCGCGGGGGCGGGACCCCTCCGCGCGGGGCCAATGGAGGCCTGCACCACTCCCACGCAGGGCCGGTGGGTGGAGATGGGCGGAGCCTGCCGAGTGCGCTACCGCCGGTCCGGGCTTCGGCCGCATTCCTTCCGACGACCAGACGGACCGCAGCCACTGCCACGACCGCCGCCACGTAGTGTGGAATGTGGAATTCCACGGGCACTCAAGTCCATCATCATCATCAACATCATCATCATCATCATCATCATCATCATCATCATCCATCTTCTTCTTCTTCTTCTTCTTCTTCTTCTTCTTCTTCTTATCTTGTTAATTCATCTTCTTCTTCTTATCTTGTTAATTCTTCTTCTTCTTCTTCTTCTTCTTCTTCTTCTTCTTCTTCTTCGCTAGCTTATATCGTTATGTCTATCCTTTTCCTTTTCCTTAACCTTATTCTTGTTCTTCCTTCTTGTTCTCCTAATTTCCTTTTTCTTGTTTTTCCTTATCATCGTTATTTTCAATTACCTCTTTCTTATCATGCTTATTTTCATTATCCTTTTTCTTTTTATCCTGTTTATTTTCCCTATTTTTTCTTCTTATCCTTCTTATTTTCCTTATTCTTGTTCATCTTATCCTGCTTATTTCCTTAATTTTTCTTCATCATCATCATCATCATCATCTTCTTCTTCTTCTTTTCTTCTCCTTCTTCTTCTTCTTTTCTTCTTCTTATCGTGTTAATTTTTCTTCTTCTTCTTCTGTTCTTATCCTGATTATTGTCTTTATTCTTATTCTGTTATCCCGCTCATTTTTCTTATTCTTGTTCTTATCCTGCTAATTTTCCTTATTTTTGTTCTTCTTCTCATCCTGCTTGTTTTCTTAACTCTTGTTCTTCTTCTTAGCCTGTTAATTTTCTTTATTCTTGTTTTTATCTTGCTTATTTTCTTAATTCTTGTTCTTCTTATCTTGTTATTCTTCTTATCCTAGTTATTTTCATAATTCTTGTTCTTATCATGTTAATTATCCTTATTCTGTTTCTTCTTCTTATCCCTGCTTATTTTCTTAATTCTTGTTCTTCTTCGTATCATGCTAATTTTCCTTCTTCTTCTTCTTCTTCTTCTTCTTCTTCTTCTTCTTCTCCTGCTTATTTTCATAACCTTTGTTCTTCCTCTTAGCTTGTTAATTTTCTTTACTCTTGTTCTTCTTCTCATCCTACTTAATTTCTTTATTCTTATTCTTCTTATCGTCCTTATTTTCTTAATTCTTGTTCCACTTATTCTATTATTCTTGTTGTTCTTCTTCTAATCCTGCTTATTTTCTTAATTCTTGTTCTTCTCCTTATCCTAGTTGTTTTCTTAATTATTTTTCTTCTTCTTCTATTGCTTATTTTCTTAATTCTTGTTCTTCTTCTTCTTATCCTGCTTAATTTCTTAGGCCTAATTCTTGTTCTATTTATTGTATTATTCTTGTTCTTCCTCTTAGCATAGTTATTTTCTTAATTCTTAGGCCTATTCTTATTCTTACCTTGGTTAGACCTATTTTCTAAATTATTGTTCTTTTTCTTATCCTAGTTAGTTTCTTAATTCTTGTTCTTCTCCTTATCCTAGTTGTTTTCTTAATTATTTTTCTTCTTCTTACCTTGGTTAGGCCTATTTTCTAAATTATTGTTCTTTTTCTTATCCTAGTTAGTTTCTTAATTCTTGTTCTTCTCCTTATCCTAGTTGTTTTCTTAATTATTTTTCTTCTTCTTATATTGCTTATTTTCTTAATTCTTGTTCTTCTCCTTATCCTAGTTGTTTTCTTAATTATTTTTCTTCTTCTTATATTGATTATTTTCTTAATTCTTGTTCTTCTTCCTATCCTGCTTAATTTCTTAAGCCTAATTCTTGTTCTATTTATTCTATTATTCTTGTTCTTCCTCTTATGCTAGTTATTTTCTTATTATTATTCTTCTTCTTACCTTGGTTAGGCCTATTTTCTAAATTATTGTTCTTTTTCTTATCCTAGTTAGTTTCTTAATTCTTGTTCTTCTTATCCTGTTAATTCCCCTAATTCTTGTTCTTCTTCTTATCCTGTTAATTTGTAATAGCCTGAAACTTATTTTTACTCATATTCTCCTATTTTTTTTATTCTGCTTAGAACTATTTTTATTCTTCTCACTATCCTCCTTATTTTACTTTTTTCCTTCGCTTTAACTTCTTTCCTCTCTGCCTCTTTTCCATATGCTCCTTTCTTTTCTTTTACTTTTCTGTTCTCCTCCCTATATCCTCCTTTCCCTGCTTCATCGTTGTTATCTTCTCATTCACATCATTTCCTACTTCGCATGTAGCTTACTCAGGCCGCCCGCTTGGTCTAGATTGTGTAAAGTAGGAAGCGTGACTCTTGAACCGAGACTGCAGTCGAGCGTGGGTTCTAGTTCTGCTTCAAATGGTTATCCGGTTGATTTCTTTCTGAAGTTTCCAATAGGCCTATAAATGACGAATTTCCAGTAGACTAATACCGTGGCGAATACCATCTCGCTATCACCAGTTCCACGGAAGCTACATATTGACAGTGGCGAAGCTCTTAAGAGGTTTTTGAGACTTAGCCTACCCAAAAAATTTGAGTCATTGTTCCCAGTAACAGCAGGCCTACAAATTCGCAATAACGATGTAGGCCTATCATGACACTGGATTGCATGCCGATCCTTCCATTTACAGATCTATTAAGTTCACTGTTGGCAATCATTCCAGGATGGAAAATTCAGTAGAAGCGTCTAAAGGCCTGGCTATAACCTGACTTGTAAGCTTGAGGGGGAACCGGGGAGGGGGTATCGATTCGCTACATCTGCGTACCAAATGCGGCTAATCTCAACAATAATACGTTGCGCTATATTGGTGTTCTGTGAATGCGCTGCGTTGTTGAGTGTTAGTTTAATCAAAAGTGCATGCGTGTGTGCGTGTTAATTTTTTATATAAAATGGCTCATACTGAGAGAACATTGAGGTCATTATTTGTAGTATTAAAAGAGCAACGGTTTTAGTTGGCTGTATGGAACAAAATGTGCTTACAAAGATAGGAGATCGACACCATATTTACGTAGGCCTATTAAAATAGCGGATGGAGGAAGACAAAAATAGAGATTTTCAATTTTCATGTTATAAGAAATATCCTTGGCTAACAGTGTAAATTGAGAAAAATAAATTATATTGTTATATCTAGCCTATATTCTGTTTGGGGGTGAAAATGGTCATCATCTTCTTCTAGTTAGGCTCTATCTCACAAACAATTTTTATAGAAAAGCCGAGAAACATCTGGCGTATAAAAAGATACAAGATAATCAGAGTTTTTTCAGCATAGGCCTACCCAATACTTACACCTTAGCTTCGCCACTAGTAATTTTAAAGGCATGTTGGGTCCGATAAGTATAGTATCAATCAAATAGTGCAGGTTTTTTACAGTCAATTACTTAACAATATTTACATAGGCTACATTGAACCTTTATGTTATTACATGAAGTAGTATTTAAAAGTTATGACAAACGTTTGTCATAACTTTTAAATACTACTTCATGTAATAACATAAAGGTTCAATGTATGTAATATTGTTAAGTAATTGACTGTAATAAACCTTGCACTAATTGGTTCGCCACTAGTATTTTTTTCATTTTAGTAGGTTATTTTACGACGCTTTATCAACATCTAAGGTTATTTAGCGTCTGAATGAGATGAAGGTGATAATGCCGGTGAAATGAGTCCGGGGTCAACACCGAATTGGGTTGAGGGAAAACCCCGGAAAAAACCTCAACCAGGTAACTTGCCCCGACCGGGAATCGAACCCGAGCAACATCGTTTCGCGGTCAGACGCGCTAAGCGTTACTTCTTCTTTTTCTTCCTCTTTTCCCTTTCCTCTTTTCTTCTTCTTGTCTTCTAATAATATTACTCCCACATTATTATTAGACCTAATTATGTTCTTTTTCTCCTCCAATAGGCTATCTTTTGTATCTTCTTTCTCAGTACCTCCATTGTATATAGGTCTATTATCCAGAATTTTCATCTTGTGGATTTCATCATCATTACCTAGTCCTAATAATCCGGCTGAAGTATGTAAGCCTATAAGAACTTACTTTAACATATAGCCTAGGTATAGCCTAGCGGTCAAGATAAACCAAGTTTTACAATAATAATAATAATAATAATAATAATAATAATAATAATAATAATAATAATAATAATACTTACTTAGCCTACTTACAAATGGCTTGTAAGGAACCCGAAGGTTCATTGCCGCCCTCACATAAGCCCGCCATCGGTCCCTATCCTGTGCAAGATTAATCCAGTTTCTATCATCATATCCCACCTCCCTCAAATCCATTTTAATATTATCTTCCCATCTACGTCTCGGCCTCACCAAAGGTCTTTTTCCCTCCGGTCTCCCTACTAACACTCTATATGCATTTCTGGATTCGCCCATACGTGCTACATGCCCTGCCCATCGCAAACGTCTGGATTTAATGTTCCTAATTATGTCAGGTGAAGAATATAATGCGTGCAGTTCTGTGTTGTGTAACTTTCTCCATTCTCTTGTAACTTCATCCCGCTTAGCCCCTAATATTTTCCTAAGCACCTATGTGCTATGTTCCTCTCTCAAAGTGAGAGTCCAAGTTTCACAACCATACAGAACAACCGGTAATATAACTGTTTTATAAATTCTAACTTTCAGATTTTTTGACAACAGACTAGATGATAAAAGCTTCTCAACCGAATAATAACACGCATTTCCCATATTTATTCTGCGTTTAATTTCCTCCCGAGTGTCATTTATATTTGTTACTGATGCTCCAAGATATTTGAATTTTTCCACCTCTTCGAAGGATAAATCTCCAATTTTTATATTTCCATTTCGCACAATATTCTGGTCACGAGACATAATCATATACTTTGTCTTTTCGGGATTTACTTCCAAACCGATCGCTTTACTTGCTTCAAGTAAAATTTCCGTGTTTTCCCTAACCGTTGTGGATTTTCTCCTAACATATTCACGTCATCCGCATAGACAAGCAGCTGATGTAACCCGTTCAATTCCAAACCCTGCCTGTTATCCTGAACTTTCCTAATGGCATATTCTAGAGTGAAGTTAAAAAGTAAAGGTGATAGTGCATCTCCCTGCTTTAGCCCGCAGTGAATTGGAAAAGCATCAGATAGAAACTGACCCATACGGACTCTGCTGTATGTTTCACTGAGACACATTTTAATTAACCGAACTATTTTCTTGGGAATACCAAATTCAATAAGAATATCTTATAATACTTCCCTCTTAACCGAGTCATATGCCTTTTTGAAATCTATGAATAACTGATGTATTGTACCCTTATACTCCCATTTTTTCTCCATTATCTGTCGAAAACAAAAAATCTGATCAATAGTCGATCTATTACGCATAAAGCCACACTGATGATCCCCAATAATTTCATGTACGTATGGAGTTAATCTTCTCAAAATAATAATAATAATAATAATAATAATAATAATAATAATAATAATAATAATAATAATAATAATAATAAAATATAAACCAGACGAAAGCATAATAATATTAAAGACGAAAATTACGCGGCCACCTCTAAATCCTGGAGATTGTCGTATCAATGCTGGAGAGTGGAAGCCGTGAGCTAATTGTGGGTGAATCGCGCATTGTGCAGGGAAGTTGGTAGGTCTGTGATTTAACCACAAACTGATGACAACAAACCTATAGCTGCGACCTGCTTCCGATACGGCTTGTCCATTGGTCGTACAGTACAGGAACAAAATAATGAATTTCCTCCGAAATATGAAAGCTTACAAAGATATTCGCGCTGGGTAGGTATGGTGCAAAATGACAGCAGGTAGGCCTAGTATTGTGATTTTAATTTAGCAGCCAGCAATATCGTGCACGTGTTGGTGGCAATATGCGAGCGATCTCATATGTGTATACAGTGCCCTGGTCGCTCCTCGTTCAAGATTACCGCATCGTTGGCTTGATTTAATTTGACGGGTGTATTTGTAATGTGCTGCATGTTTTATTAATAACGGCCAGTTGAGGGAGCGCGGAATGCGCTGGAGGGCTGCGGCGAGCGCTCGATTAGGGGCAGCGTTCCTGCCGCCGCGCCGCGCTGAGTCGCTCGATATTGCGATTTTTACGTCGATATCACCGAGCGCTCCTACCTGCAATAAGATTTGTTACACAATAATCCCAAGCCGACCTGTGGAGCGTGCCTCCCCTCTGTTTTCCATCACAGTGGATGAACCTTGTTACTTTGGCAGTTACAGAGAGTGGCCATCAAATACTGGGCCGTGGGTTCGACCCCCGGCTTCGATAATACAGGGACATCACTTTATTTTTACCAACATTTTTAACATTAACCTGGCTATACTCGGAAACACTGTTACCCCCTTCCATTACAGGAGTTTGGAGTTGCTAGTGCAATATGTAAACAAATCATTTTACTAGCTATAGGAGGAGAGAAAAGTAGTGTATCCATTTATGTTACAGGGAAATACAGTATTACGATTTTCATTTTGGTCATTACTTTACAGTATTTTATCAAAAAACAGTAAAATAGTAACAATTTTTTTTTTCACAAACTCAACTCTTCAGGCGGTTATATTCATTATGTAATGTCTACTTTATTCAGCATATTACTAACCTAATTTATTCCTGAGAATTTTGTGAGCACTTCTGTAAGAAACCCCAATTTCTACAGCTAACTTCTTGACCGACTTATTAGGACCTCGCTGCATCCTTTCTCTAGCATCTTCTACAGCATCTTCTATCATCTTTGTTGGCCATCTTACACTTTTCTTCCTTTATGTACACAATGTTGCTCTAAATTTATCTACCAAATTAATGATATTTCTACGAAAATATTCTGTAATGATATAATCAGGAAAAAAACTGTTGTTCACATTCGGTTATATTGTAATTCCAGTTTCCATCATCGTCCTTCATACCTACAAACAGTAAAACAAAACTCTTGTTTAAATAATGTTGTTAAGTACCGCACCATGTTATAGGGTGCCGTACTTTCGGTAACTCTAATCTTCACTTGTGCTCAGTCTACACAGATAAATTCAGTTATGCTACTACACACCATACCTGTGTGAAAATAAACTTCAATAATATAAGCTCTTTCTTCTATAGAAAATGCAACATATTTCTGAAACACACTATACTCTGTACTGTTTACTTCACTGCCGTAAGTTTGTGTGACTGACGTTAGCAAGGACATTAGTGAAAGGGGTGGGAGTCAAGTACATTTAGAAACGCAGATACAATAAAAATTGAAGTAAAAATAAAATGATGTCCTTGTACATTATTATGAAGCTACTCTGTAGATAACATAGGCTATAGCCGCAGTAACAATAACACGATTATCATCTATACTAATAATAAATCTGTCGCCAAAATTTTTCTGGTAATTTTCAATTTTCCAAAAATAATTGGTATTAACATGTATAATTAACCATCCCGAAACCGAAAATCGCTTTTTTGGAATTTTTGTTTGTATGTCTGTCTGTCTGGATGTTTGTTACCTTTTCACGGAATAATGGCTGAATGGATTTCGATGAAAATTGGAATATAAATTAAGTTCGTTGTAACTTAGATTTTAGGCTATTATAATTGGTGTTAACATGTATAATTATTTATCATGAGACCGAAAATCGCTTTTTTGAAATTTTTGTTTGTATGTATGTCTGTCTGTCTGGATGTTTGTTACCTTTTCACGCGATAATGACTGAACGGAATTCGATGAAAATTGGAATATTAAATAAGTTCGTTGTAACTTAGATTTTAGGCTATTATAATTGGTGTTAACATGTATAATTATTCATCATGAGACCGAAAATCGCTTTTTTGAAATTGTTGTTTGTATGTCTGTCTGTCTGAATGTTTGTTACCTTTTCACGAGATTATGGCTGAACGGATTTCGATTAAAATTTAAATATAAATTAAGTTCGTTGTAACTTAGATTTTAGGCTATATGGCATTCAAAATACTTTATTTAAAGGGGCCTGAATTAAATAAATCGAAATATCTCGCTTATTATTGTTTATTTTGAAAAATGTTATGTAACAAACGTTTCTTTAAAAATGATTTCCGTTAAGTTTTATTCTATGCAAAATTTTGATAGGACTGATATTTAAGGTTATACAAGACTTTTAAAATAACAATATAGCCTAATACATTTTCACCACCGCCTCAGATTATAGCGTTGTTGTTCCTGCAGTAACTCCTATGTGCAAAATATAAAATTTTTGAGTCGGAAGAAAAAAACACATTTAACTTATACATTCCATGGCAATGGTACATAGGAGATCGTGAATTCTTACATTTTCGAAAGAAAGAAATATAATTACATATCACTATATATGCTGTATCACTAGTCAAGTTATTTGAAAGGTTCAGAACCATAGTGGGCCAAGCGCCATTTACTGAAGACGTAGAAAACTAGGGTTAAAATTAAGTTATTACCATAATTCAATGGAAACATATAGCAAGGAATAGGCTATAAAGTATACCTACACAATAAATCTAAATGATGTCAATCTTCATTAAACTATGGTTACATGTAATAACAATTAAGAAACATGTTAAAGGAATTGTCATTGCACCAAATGAGTGCTCTCTGGACCAAAATGATCGCATTTTAATTATTTAAATACAATTTAAATTAAGTAACATATTAAACGATTTATCCTTCTATCAAACACGAATGTTCCCTGGATCAAATGCCCTATTTTAACTAAGTAATGTAATTACTTTACCTATATTTATTTCTAACGGGTGCAGCGGAGCGCACGGGTACGGCTAGTAAAGTAATAACAATAGCGGGGAAACCAAAAACCTCGGAGACCCACATCCCACAAACTGTTTGTTCGCCATGAATATTAAATAAACTGCTAGGAATCGACCCACATTATAAGTTATCTGTGAGAAGATGATTTCGTAGCATATATAAGCTTTTAGTGTAGAACTAGGCTGCATCTGAGGTTACAGAGTAAATGAAAACCATAAATATTGTAGATTCATTCGTTCCTAGTTTTCTGTCCAAAGGCAGGTCTTTCACTGCAAACCCAGTATTCTGCAATCTTTCCTATTTTCTGCCTTTCTCTTTATCTCCGAATATGATCCATATATCTTAATATCGTTTATTATCTGATATCTTCTTCTGCTCTGAACTCTTCTCCCGTTCACCGTTTCTTTCAGTGCATCCTTCAGCAGACAGTTTATTCTCAGCCAGTGACGCAAAAAAATTCATTTTTCTCTTCCAACAGCTTCCATTCTCAGGCTATTCTGTCTGTTCATTTCACACGCTCCATTCTTCTCCATATCCACATTTCAAATGCTTCTATTCGCTTCTCTTCACTTCGTCGTAATGTCCATGTTTCTGTCCCCTACAATGCCATACTCCACACAAAGCACTTCACAAGTCTCTTCCTTAGTTCTTTTTCCAGAGGTCCGCAGAAGGTGCTCCCTTTTCTGTTAAAAGCTTCCTTTCCCGTTGCTATCATCCTTTTGACTAAAGGCTGGTTCACAATAAATCGGAAACGAGAATCGGAACGAAAACGAAAACGGTAAAATTGTTTAAATATGTACATTTAAATGTGAGCACTCACAATTAACGAAAAGCTTGCCGGAGCCCGGGATCGGGAACGGAGAGTTGGCCAAGTTTTAACTTTGGCATTCACGTTTCCGATCACAGCCCACTAGATTCATTCTATTGTCATCTAAAAGCTATTTTGTCGTCGTATATTTTGTAGCAAGAAGACCGTGACATAACCTATGCATTATTTTGTTCTGTGCTGTGCATCATGGAGCAAGTTTTATTTGATGAGATTCTAATATTGAGTGTTGAGGAAAATCCTCACGTTTACGATAAGCGGCGCGCCTCGTATAAAGATGAGAAAATGAAGGAGAATACGCGGCCTTCAATAGCTGCATCTTTGAACACCGATCGGAAGCGAATTATATTTTATTACTATATTGGTTGTATTACACTCTACATATTAATGCTTCAATTCAATAACTACTGTTGTGTTCATTTTTGTTCTGTTACAAATGTTTCTTCTCCAATTATTTGACGTTGTGGTAGACTTAAAAATATAGGTTGTGATAATAAAGATGGATGAGCATATTTATAATACCGTAACTAATGAAATGTTTCAGTTGAAATTTCGAAGTTGGTTAACCTGTGTTTATGTTGGCTGCCTTGTACTCATGAGAGAACGCCATTGGTCAATTATACACAAATAACATCAGAATGCGTAATATCGACTTTACATATCGTTATTGACATGCATATCGATATGCATAGTCGTCTACGTTCTCGGTTTATTGTGAATCAAAAATTTTCATATTCACGTTCTCTGCTTCTCGTTTTCATTCTGATTCTCGTTCCCGGTTTATTGAGAACCAGCCTTTACTGGCAGCAGCTCATGTTACTGCTTAGCGTTGTTGATCAACTCCCCCAGAATCGGTTTTTCAGCAACATGGGGCTCCACTCCATTACTATGGAGCAGTGCATGGCTTCTTGAATGCAAACTTTCACAATAGGTTGACCGGAAAAGAACCTTTTTTAGTTATTTAATGACGCTGTATCAACTACTAGGTTATTTAGCGTCGTTGAGATTGGTGATAGAGAGATGGTATTTGGCGAGATGAGGCCGAGGATTCTCCATTGGTATATTACCTGGCATTCACCTTAGCCTACGGTTGGGAAAAACCTCGGAAAACCCCAACCAGGTAATCAGTCCAAGCTGGGATCGAGCCCGCGCCCGAGCGCAACTTCAGACCTTCAAGCAAGCGCCTTAACCGATTGAGCCACGCCGGTATTGGAGAACCCTTGCCTGGCCACCTAGGTCACCCGACTTGACGCCCATTGGCCTTTTTCTGGGGCTTTCTGTCGAATGTTATGTACCAACGTGGTACAATTGATACTTTGGAAAAACTGAGACAACGCATTATACAATAAATGCAACTGCGCTAATCAACCCCAACAAATGTTATAGAATACTTGGCAGAAGGTTGAGTACCTTTTGGATGTCTTCAGGGTAGCTCGAGGCGCATACATCACGTTGCACTGACCATTCTCCGAAACTCGGAGGGGCCGATTGTATAAACCATTTAGCCTAATCTTAGATCAGAGGTTAAATGATCCTCGTTCTAGCTGAACTTGGAATTTTGTGTTTTATAAAGTCTAATCTGAGATTAATTTGTCTTAAACTAAAGTCAACTTTGCCTGAAGAAATTTCTCCGATTAACTTAGATGATCCAAGTTCAGTTATTTTTTTCCTGTTTGAAATATACGAGTGGCAGACTGTGCAAAAAGAATAACCATTATTATTAATATTAATAGATATTGTAGGTACATTTATATGCCTTAATACACATTCTTATATTTCATAAGGCTCTATCGTGTTCAATAGTATCAAATAACATAACCTATAATTATATTATGTTTATAACAACCATTAATGATTCATAGATACAGTATGATAGGTACATTCATAAATTTTCAATTAACTATATTACTAAACGAAAATTGTCGTTTTATAAAACTTTATTTTGTTTAGCAGTATCAAACACCGTAACATGATAGCAATTTGGAGAACGGTCAACCTTCTTCTTATTGTCCGCCATTATTTACAATGCACAAAACAAACCAGTGTCTCCAACAGAGTGTAAGGAAAGTCGCCAAAAATTAATTGGAAGGTCGCTAGATTTCTCATTATCAACAAAGAAAGGTTAAATTTTGTCACTATGGACTGCTAAAAAAAGTCGCTAAATCCCTATTTAAGCCATATAACAATTAAAAGAAATTGTCGTTGAAAAAGAGCTAAATTCGCTAAATTGGCAACACTGAACAAACCTGTACAACATGGCCCGCGCATCACATACTCCACCTGTTTATGCGATGTTGCCATATCCTTTTCACGTGAACTTAGATTGCATTTGAACGAAGGTAATTTGATCGCAGAAAAGTTTTATACAATAGAAGAAGTGTCTGAACTCGGTTCACTTTCCGATCTTCGATCAAAGTTGATCTTTAGTCAGGGAGTTTTATACAATTGGGCCTGAGAGTTTTTACATCAGGTTGTACAAAAAGCTATGTTATTAAATCATTATTTAGGCCTATATTACTTTAAATTAGCACTTATGCCTCGATCCCTCTAAGCGGGACTCGGTGTATAAGTTAGGCCTAATATTAACCCTAACCCATACCTTGACTACTTATAACAAAGTGTAATTTTACTTACCAGAATAGGCCTAAGTATTTAAAGGGCTGAAGTTTGATATAATTCACCTAAGCGTAACACAACACACCTATAATGCTTTTAAAATATAAATACCTATAGAATGCTGTAAAAATAAGGTACGCCCTATAGCCTAACACGTTTTCACATTTCTCTTACATTTTTAATCACTCTCTCAGCTGGCTTTTCAATTCATATTATTGATATCTTGCGATCTGTAAGTTACCGATCTATCTATTTTCAACTGAGTTCTAACAGTCGCTGTTAGATATCAGACGCTACTAGAGATGGTAAAACATTTTTCCCGCGGATACAGTAAAATAATTAATTAGGTGTAAAATATACTTCCCACCACCTTGTAAAGAATTGAGATCAGTGCTAGATTAAAAAAGAATTAGGCCTATAGAGTTCACCGCTGTGGAGTAACGGTTAGTATTTCTGACCGTGAAATGAGCGGGCCCGGGATCGAGCCATGGTTGGGACAAGTTTCCTGGTTGAGGTGATTCGGGGTTTTTCCTCAACCCGTTAAGAGCAAATGCTGGGTAACTTTCGGCGATGACTCTGGACACATTTAGCTGGCATTAGGCTATCACCTTCATCTCGCTCAGACGTTAGATAACCATTCCAGTTGATAAAGCGTCGTAAAATGAACCAAAAACAGAATTAAATATTCCATAATATTCTTACATTTGCTTTATAGCATAGATTAAAGAACATGTCCAATTCTTACGTTTAAATATGAATGCAATACATATAAAATGCAAATATGAAATATGTACAGAATTAATACCTTAATATCAATAATATTTTATACAATGTAATATGTTTACCATTTAATAGTATTATAATATTTACACAGTACTGTGAAATGTCAAGAATTCATCTACAGAATAGAAAGTGTGAGATATTAAGTAATTTTTTAGTTTTACCTTAAATAATGCAGGGTTTTGGCAATGATTCAGGAAGACTATTCAACATTTTTATCGCCATGTAACGTACTCCCCTTTGAAAGCATGATAAATTTGATGATGGCGTATGAAAATCATTCCTTCTGCGGGTATTTATACTATGTATGGATGAGTTAGTTGAAAATTTTCTTTATTACATAAGAGGAAATTTATTGTAGAGTATATGTATTGATTTGTTAAGGTTAGAATCTCTAATTTTTTTTAAATAATCTACATGATTCTCTAGCCTTTGCTCCAACTATTGTTCTAATGGCTCTTTTTTGTAATAAGAATATATTTTTTTCTATCTGCAGAATTTCCCCAAAATATTATTCCGTATGACATAATGGAATGAAAATAGGCAAAATATATTGTCTTTAAAATACTGCTGTTTAGAAATTGTTGTAACGATCTAATTCCGAAGAATGCTGAGCTAAGTTTGGGGGTTATGTCTTTGATATGATTTTTCCAATTTATTGTATTATTAATATGCAAACCAAGAAGTATGGTTGTTGATGTTTCTAGTAGGGTATATTGTTGATAGTTGTGTCCAATGTTTCAGAGATTAAATTTGAAGTGGCTTTAAATTGAATTATGTTAGTTTTATTAATGTTTAATGCTAGTTTATTGGTTGTAAACCAGTCATAAATTTTAAGGAGAATTATTTCTGTTTTATATTTGAATGTGGCAAAGTTCTTGTCTGTAATTATGATACTTGTGTCATCTGCAAATAGTATAGGATAACCTATTCCTTTTATTATGGGGCCAAGGTCATTTATAAAAATTAGAAAAAGAAGAGGCCCTAATATAGAGAAGAACGTTAGAAGAAACTATAGAAAATGGGAAGGTATTTTTACTGAGGAACAGGCCATCAGGCTTTAACCTTGTTAGTAATAATAATAATAATAATAATAATAATAATAATAATAACCATTTATTTTGGGTCCCTATCACAACGGCATGGCGCGTCCTCAGGTTGCGGATAGAAGAGACGGCCTCCAGATAGGCTATGGAGGGTAGCTGCGAATATATTGAATAAGCAGTCGCGGACAGACGATAAGGGTGGTCCTCCAGCTTAGGGGTTGGGCGAAGGGCTAGCAACCCATCACCGTAAAATATAGCTTGTTACGAAATCCTAACATAAGCCTCGGAATGGGACTGATTCTATGGTACGACCACAGCAAAGGAATAAGGTTAGCCTACGAGATATTTACGGTACTTGGAATGTGACCAGCTTGTTGTTTTATTCTGTGATTCGGTTAAGAGAGAAATTTTATATAATATTCTTATTGAATTTGGCATTCCCAAGAAAACTAGTTCGATTAATTAAAAATGTGTCTCAGTGAAACGTACAGCAGAGTCCGTATAGGCTAGTTTCTGTCAGATGCTTTTCCAATTCACTGCGGGCTAAAGCAAGGATATGCACTATTATCTTTACTTTTTAATTTTGCTTTAGAATATGCTATTAGGAATAACATAGAGGGTTTGGAATTGAACGGGTTACATCAGCTGCTTGTTTATGCGGATGACGTGAATATGTTAGGAGAAAATCCACAAACTATTAGGAAAAACACGGGAATTTTACTTGAAGAAAGTAATGAGATACCGGTTGGTTCGGAAGTAAATCCCGAAAAGACAAAGTATATGATTATGTCTCGTGACCAAAACATAATACGAAATAGACGTATAAAAATTGGAAATTTATCTTTTGAAGAGGTGGAAAAATTCAAATGTCTTGGAACAAGAGTAACAAATATAAATGGCACTCGGGAGGAAATTAAACGCAGAATAAATATGAGAAATGCCTGTTATTATTCGGTTGAGAAACTTTTGTCATTCAGCCTGATCTAAAAAAATCTGAAAGTTAGAATTTATAAAACAGTTATATTACCGGTTGTTGTGTATGGTTGTGAAACTTGGACTCTCACTTTGAGAGAGGAACATAGGTTAAGGATGTTTGAGAATAAGGCGCTTAGGAAAATATTTGGGGCTAAGAGCCATGAAGTTACAGGAGAATAGAGAAAGTTACACAACCAGTACTGCACGCATTGTATTCTTCACCTGACATATTTAGTGATATTAAATCCAGACGTTTGAAATGGGCAGGGCATGTAGCACTTGTGGATATGCATATAGCCTAGAGTGTTAGTTGGAAGGCCGGAGGGAAAAAGACCTTTGAGGAGGCCGAGACGTACAAGAGAAGATAATATAAAAAAGGATTTGAGGGAGGTGGGATATGATGGTAGAGACTGGATTAATCTTGCTCAGGATAGGGACTGATGCCGGACTTAGCCTAGTATAGGCTATGAGGGCGGCAATGAACTTCTGGATTCTCTAAAAGCCATTTGTAAGTAAGTAAAGAAGTAATAATATTAGGCCTAATAATAATAATAATAATAATAATAATAATAATAATAATAATAATAATAATAATACATCAGAGTCCGTATAGGTCAGTTTCTATCTCATGCTTTTCCAATTCACTGCGGGCTAAAGCAGGGAGATGCACTATCACCTTTACTTTTTAATTTCGCTTTAGAATATGCCATTAGGAAAGTTCAGGATAACAGTCAGGGTTTGGAATTGAACGGGTTACATCAGCTTCTTGTCTATGCGGATGACATGAATATGTTAGGAGAAAATCCACAAACGATTAGGGAAAACACGGAAATTCTAGTTGAAGCAAGTAAAGCGATCGGTTTGGAAGTACATCCCGAAAAGACAAAGTATATGATTATGCCTCGTGACCAGAATATTGTACGAAATGGAAATATAAAAATTGGAGATTTATCCTTCGAAGGGGTGGAAAAATTCAAATATCTTGGAGCAACAGTAACAAATATAAATGACACTCGGGAGGAAATTAAACGCAGAATAAATATGGGAAATGCGTGTTATTATTCGGTTGAGAAGCTTTTATCATCTAGTCTGCTGTCAAAAAATCTGAAAGTTAGAATTTATAAAACAGTTATATTACCGGTTGTTCTGTATGGTTGTGAAACTTGGACTCTCACGTTGAGAGAGAAACATAGGTTAAGGATGTTTGAGAATAAGGTGCTTAGGGAAATATTTGGGGCTAAGCGGGATGAAGTTACAGGAGAATGGAGAAAGTTACACAACGCAGAACTGCAAGCATTGTATTCTTCACCTGACATAATTAGGAACATTAAATCCAGACGTTTGAGATGGGCAGGGCATGTAGCACGTATGGGCGAATCCAGAAATGCATATAGAGTGTTAGTTGGGAGACCGGAGGGAAAAAGACCTTTGGGGAGGGTGAGACGTAGATGGGAGGATAATATTAAAATGGATTTGAGGGAGGTGGGATATGATGATAGAGATTGGATTAATTTTGCACAGGATAGGGACCGCTGGCGGGCTTATGTGAGGGCGGCAATGAACATTCGGTTTCCTTAAAAGCCATTTGTAAGTAAGTAAATAATATTAATAATAATAATAATAATAATAATAATAATAATAATAATGATAATAGTAATAACAATAATAATTAATATTAGACTAAATAACAGTAGTTCTAATAGTAGTAATAATAATAATAATAATAATAATAATAATAATAATAATAATAATAATAGTAATAATCATAATAGTGGCATAAAATAAATAATAGGCTAAATACAATAGCAACATGCATATTAATAGGTTAACCAGAAAGAATAAAAATATCGCGTGCAGGTGAGGTCAGGTTATTACAAATAACGTTTCACAGAAGACAATAGATTTGTTGTGGAAGTGCCGGCGGTGGGTTGCTGTGATGCTGCACTGAGAGAAGGATATGAGCGCGATGGATGCAACCGGAGGGGAAGCGTAACCTGGCAACAGCAGGTAATAATCTTCGTCCCCTCCTTGCATGCGATCTCGCAGAAACAATATGAAATTTATTTTCAGAGGTATTGATGAAGATGACAGTATAAAAATTGTTACACTCGAGGTAAAGTAACTTCCAATAACAGAGGAGCAACCCACAACACATGGAGTCAGCACATCTCTCTTACCTGCACTTAACTGATGCATAGTTAACAAGCTTATCTTTAGCTGTCAGATGACGAATTTGGTGTAAGTAAACTGGAATTAGATTCGTGGCACTTCCTTTGATCCAGTGGATTCGTATTTTAAAATATTTAAATTTCCTGCACTCGAATTTAATATCCAGTTTGCATAATGAATTTGGAATGTGCTGAAAAACAAGTAGATTAAAAAGAAAACTATGCAAACTTTTTATACAGAATTTATCAGATGCTATGTTCAAAATATGTAAACTTACACACTGATTGAAATGTCTTAGCAAGATATTTTGGTATGCTAAATCTCACACGACCACAATTCGTCAAATGACGCGATTGAGTAGAGTAGAAAGACGAAATAAGACCTCTGCGCAAGTGGTATGTGGGAGGGCTAGGTTAATAACTGCTCTGGGGGGAGGCATTGGTTGGACGAAGCTACCAATCGCTTGCAGGGAGTGGATCATTTCTGTCTGAACTCTCTTCCACGAGCATCTTACCCCTTAGCGGCCTCGAGCTGATGCTGCCCGCAATACACTCCAGCACAGATAGACTCCGCCCCAATGTGCGCCAAGTCACTCTACAGAATCCTGGAACGGACCATAGTTCTGTACGGTTTGGCAACAGTTTCCATTAACGCAAGGAATCAAAATACAGTGCGTTCGTAGCTCGGCCGGACCGTTATAACATAACCTAAATATGTATTATAAACAAGTTTTAGAAAAGTTTTAATTAGGGATAATGAAATAAGCAAGAAAACTTTTAATTAAAGATGATGAAATAAAAGAAGTAAACATGAATAATTTTAAAAGGAACAATTATTGAAAGTACAATTTTCAAATTTGAATGTTTCAGTGGTCCAGCCGAGCTTCAAACGCACTGTAGTTTAAACCTTACTGCAATAGGTACTTCCGTTTAAAGATTGTAGCAATTCAAAATTTGCTGTTCTCAGGCTTAAATTTTGCGAAAAATAAATCCTGTTGAAGTTCTAGCTAAATGAACTAGAATGTTTCTTAAAGATTTCAGATTGTCGCCATTTTAAAACTGTTGTTGCCTCATAGTAATTATAAAAAAAAATACTGCGTGAAGTGATTTTTCACTTAAACCTTTGATTCCTGGAAACTATAATGTTTTTGGGCATTTTAGAAATGTCCAAAAAGTACATAACTTGCAAACTATTTGAGCCACAACCCTCAAAGTTGCACTGAAACATGAATATGTTTGTGTTTCATTTTTGGAATATTATTTATAACTTTTGTTGGTCAAACCCGTGGTCCAGGCAACAGACGACTTTTTTTCCAGGTAGTCCGGTTCCACTGCGACCTTCCAGTGATTCTCCATCATCGTCATTCACTACACAGTGATGCATTTTGAATATCTCTGACGAACTATACTGTGTTTCATAATGTCTGACAGATGACGTAAACATTGCAGGCAGACGAAGGAACTGGGATAATAATTGCTATTCAACCATTGACAGAGGTCACATTCCAGGATATTCTTGAAGTTGGGCGGTCTGAAACGTTTTACCTCTGCCCAAGTTCAAGACAACCCTAGAACGGGACCTATGCCATGGTTGAATAGTAAATTATCTCTCACCCTTCGTCTGTCGGCAATATTTACGTCGCCTGTCAGACATTCTGGAACGAAGTATAGTACCGAAGTGGTCTACACTTCTCGGCACTTGCGACATCTATGAGCACTCTCGTACAGTCGCAACAAATAACGAATAGTTAAGGAATCTGCCATTGGACAAAAAATTTGGATATTTAACCTTCCTGCTACCAAGAGGGATAATAGGATTACTGCACTGATGATTTTTCAATATTATTTTCATTTCTTTCCATATACAGGGTGTTTAAAAATACGGGGCATAATTTCAGGTATGTATTTCCCACATGTAGACAATCAAAATAGTTCATTACAACATGTGTCCGGAAATGCTTTATTTCCGAGTTATGGCCTTCACAACATTGAAATTCACCGGAACGTATTTCTTTCCGCAGGTCGTTGCCGTCAAAGGAGACATTAAGAGGGCACTCTGGCAGTTCATTCCGAGGCGAAGGTTACATTCAGTGTTGTGTAGGCGTTAGACTGTGCGACATGTATTCAAATCAAGAGCTGGCAGAGATACACTTCATGTACGGTAAGGCGGACGGCAATGCTGCGCTGGCTCGTCGTTTGTACCAGGAGAGGTACCCACAGCGACAATGTCCAGATCGGAAGACATTACCGTCTGTGCGAGTACGGAAAATTTAACTCTCCTGGTTTGGGAAGGGGACGACCAAGATCTACAACTCCAGAAGTACAGGAGGAGATTCTGGAGGCTGTGAACATGACTCCTTCTATCAGCACACGAAGGGTAGCGTTGCAAGTCAATGTTCCTCATACGACTGTCTGGAGACTGCTGAAAGAGTATCAATAATTGTATCCTTATCATTTGCAACGTGTACAGGCCCTGTCACCAGCAGATTACCCTGCACGAGTTAGGTTCTGTCAGTGGTTCTTGCAGCAGTGTGGTGTAAATCCGAACTTTCCTGCCTTAGTATTATTTACAGATGAAGCACAGTTCACACGAGATGGCATAACAAATTTCCACAATCTGCATGTATGGGCGTATGAAAACCCACGTGCAACTGTTCCATCTCATCACCAGGTGCGGTTCTCCCTCAACATGTGGGCCGGTATCATTGGTGATCGATTAGTTGGACCCCATGTACTTGTAAACAGGCTTACGGAGCAGGCGTACACAAACTTCCTGGAAAACACCATACCTCATGTTTTAGAAGACACTCCACTGATCAATCGTCAACACATTCACTTCTTGCATGATGGCGCTCCTGCACACTTCAGTCGTACGGTTCGCCGGTACTTGGATCGAAGGTTTCCTGATCGATGGATAGGTAGAGGTGGCCCAATTGCTTAGCCTCCACGCTCACCTGATCTGAATCCTCTCGATTTCTACTTGTGGGGCCATTTAAAATCATTGGTTTATTCGTCTCCGGTGCTTGATTTGGAATCCCTTCGGAATCGAATTGTGGCATGTTCTGAGGACATACGCAATACTCCTGGAGTTTGGGATCGTGTTCGCAGGTCAATGAGACATCGATGTGAGGTCTGTATTCAAGCAGGAGGTGGACATTTTGAACATCTTCTGTAATGACAACGACCTGCGGAAAGAAAAACGTTCCGGTGAATTTCAATGTTGTGAAGGCCATAACTCGGAAATGAAGCATTTCCGGACACATGTTGTAATGAACTATTTTGATTGTCTACATGTGGGAAATACACACCTGAAATTATGCCCCGTATTTTTAAACATCCTGTATATATTTTTAAATTTCATGTATTTGTATAGTAGTCGCAAAAAAAAACCGGACCGACCCTTGTAGCTGATTTCAGAGCCTTGTTCACTCCAGAGCACGATATACTGGTAACTAAGACTTTCGTGGTTCGAATCCTGCCTGGGAAGGAAACTTATTTTGTTCTTTATTCAAATTTATTCCCAATACTTTTCGATTGCAGCGATATTTTACTACTTAATTAACTTATTATTCTCAGAACATGAATTTTACCAGCAATAATAAGCAATTGGGAATAAATTTGAATAAGGAACAAGAAAAGTTTCCTTCCCAGGCAGGATTCGAACCACGAAAGTCTTAGTTACCAGTCTATCGTGCTTTAGGAGTGAACAAGGCTCTGAAATCAGCTACAAGGGTCGGTCCAGTTTTTTTTACCACTGCTGTACATTATATGACTACTAACAATTTGAATTAAGAATAACATTAAGATGTAGTTCACATTATTCTTGTTACATCCCTTGGTAGTCTATGTCATGAAAATTCTAGGATATAGAATTCAATCTGCGGCATAATTTTTTCCATTTCTAACTTTGTTTACATCCAAATTACTTTATTTTGTGTTATTTATAACAATTTTTTTATTGTTATTAATATTATAATGACCTTCTGTTTCCCATTTTTTTGTTTCTGTGTATTAGGCCTATAGGTGGTGTTGATATATTTTAATTTTCACAAAGAACTAAAATTTATTTTATTAGTTTTATATTTTTATTTATTTATTTTTGCAATTAAATTTTTTTATTTAATTTTATTATAAACAAATGTTTTTGAGGTGCTCATGGTTGTAGGATATGATGTTCTAATATTTAAATTTCAAGAATTAACTGAAATAATTTCCAATTTATGTTATAATACTGTGACTTCCATTGCTCGTAAATGTGTTTTCCACAATGTCAAAATTATATAGCATTGAGGAGTTTGTCTTAGAACGAAAGGGAAGCAAATGTAAATTTACTGTATACGTTACCTCGTAATGTTATCAGTAACATATCTGAAGTTAATTAATTTTGGTATACGTTTTCAAAAAAATGAAAATGTCTCTTGAATCACTTTGTATTTCTAAAAATAGGGTGATTATTTTATATTTAATACATTTTTATAAGTCTATAGTCAATAATACATAAATTGTTTCAAAATGTTTAACAAAGGTCGTTATAATATGATATTGGTAGTAGCCCTAGTAAGTTGTGAAAAACCTCGGTAGCAGGAGGGTTAAAATCAATTGCCGGTATGGGCTGTATGTGTAAAATATATGGTCAAAATGTATGGATGTCATACTTATAGCGACAATTCGTATGTATGTATGTATGTATGTATGTATGTATGTATGTATGTATGTATGTATGTATGTATGTAAGGGAGAGTCGGGTAGTATCGGACATCGGGTAATATCGGACAGTGAGTTTCTTTCATCTACCACACGATGATAGTACCTGATTGACATGGTTACGTTTCTATGATGTCGCATAGAGAAGCGTAACCATGTCATTCAGTACTAGCATATGGTGGTAGATGAAAGAAACGCACTGTCCGATATTACCCGATGTCCGATACTACCCGACTCTCCCCTATGTATGTATGTATGTATGTAGGCTGTATGTATGTATGTATGTATGTAGACTATGTATGTATGTAGACTATGTATGTATGTACGTATGTATGTATGTATGTAGACTATGTATGTATGTATGTTTGTATGTACGTATGTAGACTATGTATGTATGTAGACTATGTATGTATGTATGTATGTACGTACGTATGTATGTATGTATGTAGACTATGTATGTATGTATGTTTGTATGTATGTATGTATGTAGACTACGTATGTATGTACGTACGTTCCTACGTATGTATGTATGTATGTATGTATGTATGTATGTATGTATGTATGTATGTATGTATGTATGTAGACTATGTATGTATGCATGTATGTAGACTATGTATGTATGTATGTATGTAGGCTGTATGTATGTAGACTATGTATGTATGTATGTTTGTATGTACGTATGTAGACTATGTATGTATGTATGTAGACTATGTATGTATGTACGTACGTATGTATGTATGTATGTATGTAGACTATGTATGTATGTATGTATGTATATAGGCTGTATGTATGTATGTAGACTATGTATGTATGCATGTATGTAGACTATGTATGTATGTATGTATTTATGTATGTATGTATGTATGTATGTATGTATGTATGTATGTATGTATGTATGTATGTAGACTATGTATGTATGTATGTACGTATGTACGTATGTATGTATGTATGTATGTATGTACGTATGTAGACTATGTATGTAATGTATGTATGTATGCATGTATGTATGTATGTACATACTGTATGTATGTATGTATGTAGACTATGTATGTATGTATGTATGTATGTATGTATGTATGTATGTATGTATGTATGTAGGTAGCTGCATTGTCTGGGTGAGGACAGCTAGCTGGCTGTGTCTACTTTTTATGGGAACTGCTGCTGGTGCCAGCATTATTACATTCCGCCCGTTCGGTTCGCCTGCTCGCTTAGCAACGCTGTAGCATGTAATAACAGGCAGTGGCCTGGAACGCAGGCTGGCGGCTGCTAGCTCAAGTGCTGCTCCGGGCGGGCTGCCTGGCTTATTGTCATTCTTTGACGGCGGCATCACTATTCGCCCTGCCTGCAGTCGCTGCAACCAATCCTGCCCTCAGCGTGTGCAGCATCCAGACGTCTTCACGCTCATCTTTTTCTTTCCATTTTTAACTGAGTTTCTCTTCTCATTTTATATCTTAATTTATTTCTCTAATTTCCTAGCTTATTCACCCGTCCATCTATCCTCATCCATGCATTCATCTATGTAACTATTCATTCATCTACAGCAGTGGTTCCAAAAGTGGGGGTCGCGACCCCCTTGGGGGGGGGGTCCTGTAAGTAGCTAAGAAGATCGCGACTTGATTTACTAATAGTACATTATGCAACGAGCCTATAATGGTAGTAATTAAGACGCAAGTATGAGTGTTTATGAAACGAGCGCAAGCGAGTTTCATAATTTTCATACGAGCGTCTTAATTACCATTATAAGCAAGTTTCATACGACTTTTTATGCTCGACCATATTTCTAACTTGAAATTATTTAAAATTAGGTCTTCTTATGGTTATGTGCGAACTGACCTGAATTGTGAGATGTGCGCAGACGCGAAAGTATTGATTTTTTCCGAGGCCGAATGTCATTGACCTTGGCAGAGAATAAGATGAAGATTACTCTGATATAACCTGGAAATTGATTTAGAATTGAAAAACGAGATGACAAATTGAATTTATTTGAATATTATTTACAATTAACGCTAATTAATATAGTAACAGAACATAACCTTCTGCGACTGTAGGCTATTGGATTTCCAGCCTCCTTGACTTTTCGCTAATTGTCTTTCGATTGCATATCCGAGAATAATCGATATAACGGTACAAAGCTGACTTGTCATTGGCTGAACACCTGAACTTTAATGAGTAGGTGTACTTTAATGACATGCATTAAAGGACTGGTACCAGGTGTATAATTACTACATTTCGGCATGGTCGAGCATAAATAAAACAAAAGCACTTTCTTCGCATACATAAATTTTATATTTAGGAACATGAACACTGTTGAACGTAAATATAATAAATGTTTCAGTTTTTACAAATTAAAAATAATTAATGCAATAAATATGCTCGTTTTTCACAAAGTAGGGTAGGCTCTCAAATCTGGACTCTGTATTCGGTAAACACAGAGTTCTCTCATAATTTTGCAGTTGAAGTGGATTTCTCGCTTTTGTTTCCACGGCAATCATAGACGAGAAAGTCGGCCTGGGTAGCGTAGTCGGTATAGCGCTGGCCTTCTATGCTCGAGGTTGCGGATTCAATCCCGGCCCAGTGTATTTACTGGCATGTCAGTGTATTTACTGGCATGTAAAAGAACTCCTGCGGAACAAAATTCCGGCACACCGGCGAAGTTGATATAACCTCTGCAGTTGCGAGCGTCGTTAAATAAACCATAATTTTTTTAGACGACAAACTTGTTTTGCATAAATAGGAGGTTACAAGTAGACCTATTATTAAAACAAATTGAAAGATTTTTCTGAAAAATCGAGTTATTTTTATATTCTTTTATCAAAATCTGTTCTACCCTCTGCGAAAAATCTAGTTTCTACTTTCCGTCAGTAGATACATAATTAAATGAATTTTTCTTCGTTTGATTCTTTTTTTTTTAGCTTTTTTTTTCTTCAGCAAATTGAACACAACCGTTCAAAACTGGATTCATTATCTATGTGTGACTGCCGTAAATGTTTTAAGTTTCTTCCCGAAAATACTGAATTTTCCATGAGTTATTTCTGTCAAGTGAAGTCGACCAGAAACCAAATTTCTTTATAATCCGTTGGGTAACAGAAAGCTCAGACATAATTTTCGATTTCTGTTGAACTAGGTCTATTATCGCAGCGCCAAAATGGTAATAATTTGAAGTAGGCCTACAAGAAATTATTTTTACGTAATCTTTCATGTCATTGTTGCACCATATAGCTAGGCATAATAGCCTACTTCTATTTTGGTCGTTCTTGTGGTGGTATCCATTATTTTTGATTAAACTTATCGTTTTCGATTTTAAAGGAATTGATAATTTTTGAATGATATTTAAGTACCGGAGCGGTAATGGGGGGGTCGTAATCAGAAGTCTTGTTGGAAAGCCTACTGAAAATGCATATTGCACTATTATGTAACATAAACTGCGTCTAGGACTCGCGTTACGGAATGCGCATTGATTCGAATTCACATAGGGAAAGACATTTTCTCATGAAATTCCGGCAAGTGTATGGGACCGGTGCCCACCCAGAGCCGTGATGCATTTGGGGAGCTACGATAGGTAGCAAAATCCGATTACAAAAGCCAGCTATAACGATTGGGGGGAGTATCGTGCTAACCACACGAAATCTCAATTATAGTTGGATGATCGTCCACCTCTCTTTCGGTATGTGGACGTGAGACCAGCAACCAGCTAGTCGGAGTGACTCCTTGGATAACGGGAATTTTACATTCTTTCAACATGTTGTTTCCATTCCTCTCTGTAGTCCACACCTGTGGAGTAACGGTTAGCGTGTCTGGCCGCGAAACCAGGTGGCCCGGGTTCGATTCCCGGTGGGGGAAAGTTACCTGGTTGAGGTTTTTCCAGGGTTTTCCCTCAACCCAATATGAGCAAAAGCTGGGTAACTTTCGGTGCTGGACCCCGGACTCATTTCACCGGCATTATCACCATTTCATTCAGAGACGCTAAATAATCTAAGATGTTGATAAAGCGTCGTAAAATAACCTACTAAAAATTCTCTCTATTCTACTATTTCTGTTATTAGCCTATATTTTTAACTTTTAATTCAGCTCTAATATCTTCATTCCTCTGGTGGTCTAATCTTGTAAATCCTAACATTGATCTAAGAAATTTCATCTGAGCTGTCTGTATTCTAGATTTCTCTCTTTGCTCTATGACCCATGTTTCACTGCCAAATTTTAGCATTTCTTATGCTGTAATATTGTGTAACAAGACTTGAGTTTCTTTTAACATTTGCTTCCCAAAATGTCTTCTTATAATTCCATTTACTCTATTATATTTAAATTATGTAGTTTCTGTTCTATGTGTTTGTTTCCTGAATTTTATGATAGGCTTAATATCCTCTAAATAGTTAAATGATGGCACTTGCTCAATTATTTTATTATTCACCACAATTTTCAGTCTTTTTATTTCTTTTCCTTGAAAGGCCATTGCTTTTGTTTTGGATGTGTTTCTTCTCATTTCATAATCTACTGCAATTTTATTGAAATTTTTAATTGATCTTTGTAAATTATCTTCAGTGTCTGATATTAACAATTGGCCTCATCTGCATACTGTAGAGTAACTTCTAAATGTATATAAAATTTTATTCCTTAATTTCATATCAAAGGAAGCCATTTTTCTATTATGTAATTAATATGGCTTTATATGTTAGAGGGCATCCTTGTCGAATTCCTTTATTTGCAATTATTGTTTATGAAATTAAAGTTTGTAACTATATTTTAACTTTTGTGTTCATATATAAGCTTAGACTCTTAATTTTTTCGGTTAACATTTTAGGAATGTTATTTTCTTCCAATATTTTCCAATGTTTTTGTCTCTTTACGTTGTCGTATGCTTTCTCATAATCTATAGGCTAAATACCAAATATACCGCTAAATTAAATTCTCGTCTCTTTTCTCTGATCTGCCTTAAAGTAAAAACTGGATCTATACATCCTCTTCCTTTCCTGCGAACTTTCTTGCTCTACATCTCCTTCTTCTTTTTCTTCTTCCCTTCAAGTATTAGGCCAAATGGCCTGTTACGATCTCACAGTTGAATTTTCAATCCAGCGCTTCTTTGGACGACCGAGAGATCTCTTCCCGTTTGGACGATAGTGGAGCATGACTTTTGGGATTCTATCTCTATGCATGCGATGCAGATGATATATATCCTGTTGTTCTGATAATGTTTTACGTGATTACTTACAGGTTCTAGTTGTAATTCTTCCATTACATATTCATTGCGTTTAGACCCCAGTTCATATATCCCGCTTATATCTCATAAATTTCATTTCATTAGCCGTTACTCTGCTTTCGTCTTTCTTCCTCAATGTCCATGCCTCACTGCCGTAACAAAGTACAGGTCTCGCCAAGGTCTTGTATAGGCGAATTCTAGTATGTCTTTGTATTTTGTACTGTACTTATGTTGCTCTATATCAGGCCTGCACAAGGTTTGCGCTCTCCGAGCCGGCTCACAGCTCATGAGCGGAATGCAGATATTAGCTGAGCTCTGTATAAGGGTGGATTGGAAAAAGGAGTGACCTCGTACAAAATGTACACAAAAGGAAATACTAGTACGAGTGTTTATGAAATGAATTCCCGTTCAGTGTTTGCAAAACTATCTTGGACTATTATTAATTAATAAAGAAATATTTATTTTACAGAAATAATAGAAATTCTATAGCTACTTAAATGTACAATATCATTTTGTTATATTTTTATTTATCAGTACATCAAAACAAGGTTTTATGCTGTTGGCAGCTGAAAGGAACAGTAGCCTACTGATCGTAATGAAACATCAGTTACATATGTTCGATGTCTGCCTTTATTAAAGTTGATTATAGAAAACAGTTGCTCACAAATATAAATGTTGAGGCAAACATAGCAATCATTTTCACAGCCAGCCTGTGTAGTCGTGGTTATTATTGCTAATGTTTAGTCTTATGAAACTCAACCAGGCTAGTAGTATTATTGAAACGATCTTTAGCCCTTAGGTCACATTGAAGATCAATAAGTTCGAGCTGTAAATCGTTAAATGTTAAATGTTATGTTCCGTCTTTTAGATTCCTCCATACTGTACTGTAGCAGTAGGTAAGCAACGTGAAACAGTTACTGAGAATAGGCCTACACACTGCACTCCACTAGATAGCTGATTGGTCGTTTCCCTCTCCTCTACCTATAGCAAGTCTATGTCATTCTGACGTATCTTCCTCTCCGTTTCGGCGGGCGGTAAACAGCTCTCCCGCTCCGAAGGAACGCGCGCGCTCGTTGAGTGCTGTTTGTGCAGGTATGCTCTACATAATTTATTTATTTGACTATTTTTTTAATATGTGAGCATAATTTCTATAAGTTAATTTTAGAAAATTGTTGATGTGTTTATTATCAGTACAATTTTGAATATAAGTTATGCAAATTCTTTCTGCTGCATTATAACTTACTATCCAGTGGCAGCTCCTGCATATTTCTTAAGAGGAGGAAAGAAGTTAACAGCGCAAAATGACACCTTCTTGAGAGAAACATGCTACAAATTAGCTTACATGAGTGTTAGGGTTGGCCTTCCCTTTTGTATAGCAGTAATCTGTTTTTGTAAACTGAGTTTCCTAAATTGTCCAAAATATGATATGTTTTCACTTCCATTCATTATTGAATAAATGCACAAATTAATAATTACAAGGAAATTCACAAACTCGCAGCATTTTTCGCGCACACTACAGCATCACACGTGTTGGAAGAGACCAGCTACTAACACGTAACCGGAACTGTTTTACGGAAATGGGAATGAGAAATAATCTGTTAGGAAAGCGAAAACACTGCACCCACCCACGTGGTCTGTGTTGCCACATGTACATTTTACAAGTTCAGTATCACATGCTTTTGAAGAATGTCAGTTCTTGTAAAGTCATACTACCATTATTGTTCAAAGCTCCCGGTGGCCGATTAATTTTTTTATGTTAAAAATGTAGTTTGGAGTACTTCCAATTTCAAGTATATTTGTACAAAACTGACAACTTGGCTGTTGCCCTGTCTAGTACACAATGAATGGAAGTGAATTTCAGGGGCCAAAAAGATCTGCGATACTAACTTAGAACTACTTCCTCTTTGTTTTATATAAATTCAACTTCAACTTTCAGATATCCTCGAAAGTTTCAAACCATGAATAGTAGCTTATATAAAGGGCAATGAATAATATATTTTGATTTATAATTAAAAAAAAAAAAAGTTTATATGGTGTCTTTCATAGCTTTGCGTTAAAACTGTTTTTATTGTGTCTCCTCCTAGATGTGTTATAGTCTAGTTGAATGCAGCATCGTTAGATGGCAGCGGTAGCGAGCTTGCTGCAAGACCAGTCGGCTACTATTTCCCGCCCATGACTGATTCAGAGGAGGATCTCCTCCCTATCCGTTCATTTACTTGCTTTAAAACTCTACTTCTTTCTCTGGCCGCCAGCGCGCTGTTGTTTATGCGTGTTAACTGCAGTAAAGGAGGAAAGGATTGACTTTCCTCTACAGAAATAATCTCGCATCCTTTTCACAGTTTTCTAGCAGCACATGAGTGCGCGTCGTTTAAAACTCGATCAACCGAAGTTTTCTTATAGCTGAGAACTTAAAAATTATCGAATCTTCCTCGAATTTCAAGGCATATATTTTATTTAGTATTTACTTTCAAAAGAAGAAAAATGCGAGGAACCGCCACTGTTACTGTCCTGTATTAGGTACATCTCACATTATTTTTTTTTATTTATGATAATTAATTTATGAAATCTCAAAAACTTATTTTGTCGTTTTATAAACTATTTTGCATTAGAATAGAATCTGTTTTAGGTACTAAAGTAAGATTTTTGGAACCTAAAAATCCGATGTCCAATTTTAACGTAAAACACTGCGCGGCGTCCCGTTTCGTGCAGAGTCTGGAACTACTATTCGACTTGAGAGTTCTGAAAAGCACGTGGACTTCTCCGAGAGCGAGGTGACAAAACTGTAATGGAGAGATGCGAAGCGAGGCACGCCCATGCATCACGCGCGTGTAATTGCCACGAAGATCTCTCTTCTTTATTTTATAGGGGCTTCCCCGCTCTCCCCGCGCTCGCCTAATGAAATCCGCCGGGCGGGTAGGCAGCCCCGCCCTTCCTGCACGGCGAGACCCTACTTAATTTACTTGATCGAGGGGACGTAATCAAAGTGTTCGGCCAAACTAGTTTCATTTAACGACGCGCCCACAATATAATCCGCGACGGATTAGCGTTTAACGACGCTATATCACATAGCTTAGCTACAGATTGGACTCGCCTCTCAGAACCTCAGTTGTCGGATACTCCTGACTAAGGATTTTGTAGTTCTCCGGGTTTAAAATAGGCCACGATCATTTCCTTTCAGATCTCTTCCTTTTCATTTAATAGTAATGACCGAGGGGAACCTGGCACAGAAGGGGTAGACAATGCTCGATCCCATTAAGGGACCCAGGCATGGCCTGTCCCTAAACTGTTAATTTCAGAATTAAGGAACGTTTTCTTGTATAAAAAGTTTGCATTTCTTACATGGCAAACTTTCACAATATTGTATAGAAATCACTCTTGAAATTTTACACTAGACATGCTACACGTTAATAAGCTCCCAAGTCAATATTATAAACTACCAATCAATAGCTTCAAAACTAGATTTTACAATTGGTTATTAAATTATCCTTTTTATTCTGTTGCTGAGTTTTTCAACACAAATTTGTATGAAATTGTATTTTAATAAGTAAGTTTAATTGGAATTTAGTTAGTTTTCTTTAATTTAAAAGTTTCAAATTATTTCATGTTTTCATTGTATTATTTAAATTTTACTGTTTGTTTTATTAGTGTTTTTTAAAAATGTATTTATATGTTTTTCAATGTATTCTGACGAAGCCTAAAACTGTATGTGTAATGGCCAAATAAATTGAATTCAATTGAATTGAATTGAGTTACGCAGAATAAATATGGGAAATGGCTGTTATTATTCGGTTGAGAAGCTTTCATCATCTAGTCTGCTGTCAAAAAATCTGAAAGTTAGAATTTATAAAACAGTTATATTACTGGTTTTTCTGTATGGTTGTGAAACTTGGACTCTCACTTTGAGAGAGGAACAGAGATTAAGGGTGTTTGAGAACAAGGTGCTTAGGAAAATATCTGGGGATAAGAGGGATGAAGTTACAGGGGAATGGAGAAAGTTACACAACACAGAACTGCACGCATTGTATTCTTCATCTGACATAATTAGGAACATTAAATCAAGACGTTTGAGATGGGCAGGGTATGTAGCACGTATGGGCGAATCCAGAAATGCATAGCCTATAGAGTGTTAGTTGGGAGACCGGAGGGAAAACGACCTTTGGGGAGGCCGAGACGTAGATGGGAAGATAATATTAAAATGGATTTGAGGGAGGTGGGATATGATGATAGAGAATGGATTAATATTTCACAGGAAATGGACCGATGGCGGGCTTATGTGAGGGCGGCAATGAACCTGCGGGTTCCTTAAAAGCCATTTGTAAGTAAGTAAGACATGTTACTGTAAGGGGTATGCTGGTAATAATTTAACGAAGGGCTCGCAAAAAAAGTATGGCGGCCAGCGCAGAGATAAAGAGCAGGGAAGGGAGAAACAATGGTTACTTTGCAGTAGTAATGATAATAATTTATTTAGTTATTTATTTATTTTTATTTTTTATTTATTTATTTACTTATATATTTATTTAATGTGCTGTACAACAGCCAGGGGTCAGTAACAGTTCAGCACATAACAATTTCGAAAGAAGAACATTAATAATGATAGAAATTACAATATAAGTACATATAAATAATTATTAAAATAATGACAATTAAAAATAATTGTAATTGAAAATGGAAGGATGGAATCATATAAAAGAACATAATACAAATGATATAAAAGATAACGAGAATAATATTATAATACATATCTAAACAAAAGATATAAATTAATAACTGACATAAAACTCCAAAAAATGTATAGGCCTACTAGACATTAAATGGAACCAAGTTCAATCCATGCAAATTAGTACGTTTTATACATCTGCAGACCGGAGAGAGAGATTTAGAATTTTTATTGTGAAAAAATTTGTGAAATCTTAAACCTTTAGCAGGAATACGAACACTGATATTGCTTACGAAGGATTCACAATCAATATCACCCTTAATGACTTCACAAAAAATAAATAATCAAGATCCTGACGTCTGGCATATATAATTTATTTCAAGAAATAGTCTGCCCAGGCATCCTGGGTTGCCAAAAACACAGAATAACACACATATAAGAATAGTAATGATTACAGTAAGATAGATGAGCCAAATTTAAATGTGAACTAGGAGCTTAAGTTTAAGAAATAATAAATTTGTACATATATTTGTAACAATCACACACTAACGAATAGAAAAGGGGGGGGGTATTATGATATTCCGTATAAATGATTTTTCAGAATTGCCACAGACCCTTTAATGGTTGAAGTAATTATTTTTGGAATGATGTCATGGATTCCAAATGTTTTGATAGTGTTTACAGTTGATCGTGGGATGGTGCCCCTCGCTCCGATCATTAAACCATGTACTTCCCAGGTGCCTTCCATCTGATATTTTTCTCGAAAATACGGAATAGTAGGCTCATAAATCCGTTGTTTTTCTTTGTTGACCTCGGATGGTTGGGTCTGGCTCATCTCAAATCTAACAGTTGGGTCCAGTATAAAGCCTTTACTATTAGTCTTGTCTAGAGCCACGATGTCCGCTCTTCTAATTCCGCCGCCTTCAGTTAATCTCATATTTATAATCAACAGAATTAGGTTAAAAGTTATAAGAACACAAGGAAATAAATTTTCTTTGAATATTCTCTGATTTAGCAGAGTCAGTGGAAGTAATGGAGTTCCATACTACAGATGCATAATCAAGCTTGGCTCTGACCAACGTACAGTATAAAATTAATAAACAGAAAGGAGTGGAAAAAGAATAAGTTATAGATCTAATTAGACCAAGCATTCTTAATGGATGGGTATAAATATATTGCACATGATCAAGGAAATGTAGGTCTGATTTAGAATCTAGTAACACACCAAGATCTGTAATACAATATTTACTAGTAATTATGACATTATTAGGAGAATAATTAAATTTTAGGGAAGTAGTTTTCCGTGGGAAGGAAATAATAATAATAATAATAATAATAATAATAATAATAATAATAATAATAATAATAATAATAATAATATATACATTTAGGGCTATGTTATTAAATAAATTAGGTCTACTTTCTAGGTTTATAATATTTACTAAATATTGTATTATGTTTATTTAAATTGCTAATTTTCTATTTTATTCTTTCTATTATAATAGGCTATTGTATTATATTTCTTATTCAGAATATTCTGTTTTTCAAAATTCAGGATCATGTGGTCTACCAAAATTGTTGGTCTGATCTTTTCAATAAAAATATATCCAACTATGGTCAACGAATAAATAAGAACTTCTACCTTTAAAACAAGTTCCAAACTGCCATTTCATTCCCCGATGGATTCAACTCAGCTGCGGGACGCACTTGAGTTCCAGTAGCGAGGCATGATAGCCCAAACGGAACCGCTTCACATTCCTCCATAGGTTTGTCGATAATTTTAATAGTCGTGAAACGAGACAAGTGGGAGACTGTGAGCTTACTTATTTCACAAGTGGTAGGCCCTAATGTCATTCATTACACTAAGGCTCGATTTCTTGAACCTTTGTTAAATTATAACAGTGCGTTATTTCATTTTAACTGTAAACTTAACAGTTGAAGCATTTCTTCAACTGCTGTTAGTACTAACAGGCTGTTAAAACCTATGTCAATTTAACCGCCCAATTTCATGTAGTTAAATTATTTAACTCTCTGTTAGCATAGAACTTTCCAATATGGCTGGTGCGTTAGATGCTGAACTTTTATCTCTTTATTTAGAAAATGTTATCCATGAATACATAAACAGAGAGGATGATTTGAGTGATTTGACAGAACAGAAGTTCATACAATGGTATAGGCTATTTTCTGCCAAGCCTTACTTTTCGCTTTCAAAGTAGATTCGTTTGTTTATTCTCAATAATTGGTTTATACTGCGAAATTATTTCCAGCAGAAGGCTTCTCTCGAACGAAGAGAAATTAATCCCACGATTACTTTTTGTTCCAGTGTTTTCCATTTCACAACAGCAATACCAATACGCTATTCAACGCTACTGTGATACAGGCGACTGAAAGAAGCAGAAATCAAACCTGAGAGAATAGAAAGACTTCTATCCTCTCTGAATTAAACAACGGAAACAAGCTAGAATCGCATTTGTCAGAGTTGAGAAAAGAGAATTGAGCTTATTGGTTATAGGTTATGGTTAAACTCTAGAATCTCTGGTCCTAACAGAGAGTTAACAAACAGAATGTTAAAATGTGAATTGTAAAGTTGAAGAAACACAATATTTTAACAGCAATTCATACTCTTAACTTACAGTTAATTAACGCTATGTTAGGTGCATTTTAACAAAGGTTGAACAAACCGGTCCTAAAGCCTCTTTCAGCTTCCGCGCTGCTAATGGTGATAGAATTCGCGATTTCTTTTGGCTTTGGCTAGGGGAGAGTGCGGTTTCCGTACACAGCAGGTAATTGTGCTCACGTAAGTTTTAAGATATGGCACCACTCTATGGCCGTGACGCAAAATCGGTAACTTTAACCTAGTCTAGTGTTAGCGCTGTACTGTTGATTCCAGTGTGTCAGTCGATTTGTTTGCAGTCTTCTTATAATTTTGTGGCTTCATTGTGTTTCAGGTAAGCTACTCGTATATTCATCTGAGTGATCTTGATTTTATGTAATGTGTCCTAAAAGTACAACTAATTAACTGCTAACTTGAGTATAGGCTTAAAGATATTCTGTTACAAGTTTTTCACTATGGTTAACTCGAAGCGTATCATACAGTCATGTCAATTATCGCTTTAATATCGCAGAACTCGCGATTACAAATCAAAAGAATAGTCCCACAGGTCTCTACATGCTTTCGATACCGAGATATTACTGCAGAGTCCGCACTATAGGCTAATTTTATTCGAAATTCGGCGCCGTCATGCCCGTAGCGAGGGGAGGTAGTGTTATTGGACATGGTCACACAAGTTACATTGGTTCATGCCTTAACTACTAATAACATTAGCATTCGTATGTGGATCATAGGTTGTTACTAGAGTTGAACAACGATCTAGAAAGCAAGACTAAAGTGCCCGCAAAGCCGAAAACCCGCACGAAGTATTACCTACGTCATTGACTGCTTGTAAGCAAATGTTCAAGACATCGGGACTTCGGAAGTGGTCAACTATCGAATGTCAAGCAGCCTTGAATCGTCGCAGTTATTTATACCAGACTGAATTTTTATCTGTTTTGGCAACTGTTATATAGAATGTTAAAAAGGTGTTGAATATTACTCATAACTTCTTAAATTTTAATTTTACAAAAAAAAAAAAGTTTAAATACAAAAGCTATTTGAGATAAACCATACCATATGATACCAGTGTTCGAAAAAAGATGGTTATTCAGACATACAGGGTGTGGCAGTGAACTTTATGTTTTAATGGTACCCTATATTAAAAATTATACCTCCCGAATCTTCATTAAGTTTTATGTAGGGCTATGAATGTGTAGAAATTTTACCCATTCACCCGTTTTGTGTCTTTTAACTATTTATTAAACTTTTTTCATGAACTTCAAACTTCAGACAGATAAGTATGTAAAATCATGTTATGTAGGCCATAAAACTAAACAAAACATTATTACTAACAAAACTTTACAAAAGATGCTCAAAATGTCCCAGTCTTTTAGTGCTGCGTATGATTAGGTTTACTCCGGAGCAGTTGTTTGCGCGCTTTCAATCGGAGACCTCCGGATTACCTCCGATTGATGCAGCGCAGGTTGTATATGTGCTGTGGTGCAGACATACACTTTCCGCTGAGCATTCCTTTAATCGGATCAGGTAGTGATTCGAGTCCGCTGACGTCCGCGTATCTTTTAAAATGAGTTCTAATTTGTTGTTGTTTAATCTCTCTTTTATGTTAATCTCTCTCTCTTTCTTCGGCTCTTTTTTTTTCTTCTTTTGCTTGAAGTGCTACGTTAGCTGACAGATTTTTTTTCTAGTTTTGAACTTCATAGTATATTTTGGAAAGATGTATTAGTTTTATATCATTGATCAAATTAATAACATTCAATATAACTGCAAAACTAACGCAGAAGTAAGCTTTTCAGTAGTAATGTAAACATTTATACTGTAGTTCTCCTAGAAACTCTCGTTTAATCGCAAACAGTGTTTGTCAATTATTATTCTAATCGGTTTAGTTTAACGTAAAATATATTAAGGGAGCTTCAGAATGGAACAAAAGAAACGTGGGCTATCAGTGGGATAAAGTTTACAGTCCAACATAATTTATTCAGATTCTTCACCGGACAGGATTGTGATCATTGTGTTAAAGGGTGTCAGTATTTGAACTGCCTCTTCTAAAACGCGCCACTCTTTCTCTGTAATAAAAATATAAGTGGATATCAACTTAAGGATAATTGTAATTATATTATTACCAAATGTTTCTTTAGTTTCATTCAATATTTTAATCCAAACAGTAAAATATAACTCAAGTTGTCTAAACAGCAAAATATAATTAAAGTCGCCTTTTAAATATTTCATATGTTGTTTATTGCCTCGAAAGTTACGTTTTAGAGAAATTTCAAGACTTTTTCCTATACTGTGGGTCTTTGAGAACAATAGCACTAAAACAATTTAAAAAGAAGTCGTATCAAATGTTTTGCGTAATTGTTTTCATCAAGTTAGCGATTGTGCGATCGCTTCAAATGGTCTAACAAATTCGAAGTTCCACCATCCTTAGAGTAAATTCGCCCACAAAGTTTACAGAGTGCGACTTTATTATTACCTTCAACTAAATTAAAGAATTTCCATGTGACGGATATCCGATTTGGTGCCATTTTATTCCCCTCACAACTACCGTCAGTCAGTACGCGCCGGTCGTCCTTGAGCTAACTGTCGCTTCGCTCCGAACCCCCGCATCCCTCCGTATGTCCCCTGTTCCACCTACGGTAGTACCGGAGATCACCAGTGGAGAGCTTTATTTGTAGTCTCCGATTCCTCCGCGGTAGTAGTCACTCCGATGAGCAGCACTGCAGTCTATCACAAAAACAGTCCATTGGCTTTCTCACAGTTACATGACTGATCTGTTCCATCTCATATCACAATGGAGTTTTCGTGATAGACTGGGATACTGTTTGGCTGTGAATGGTTCTCATTTTGAGCATCTGTGGTAAAGTTTGATTAGTAATAGTGTTTTGTTTAGTTTTATGGCCTATTCAACATGATTTTACATACCCATTTGTCTCAAATATGAAGTTAACGAAACAATTAATAAATAGGCCTAGTTAAAAGACATGAAACGAGTGAATGGGTAACATTTCTACACATGCATACATAAAATTTAATGGAGATTCGGAATATGTAAATTTTAATGTAGGGTACCATTTAATAAAATTAAGTTTGTTGCCACACTCTGTATGTATGAATAACTAACGTTTTTCGAACACTGATACCATATTGCCCATATTATGAAAAAAGTGCTTTCCATACTACATTCCTTAAACAGCATTCGAAAATTATTCCTCCCGCTATCACTCAAGAAAATACTAGTGGAAACACTAGTAATGCCCCACTTCGATTATTGTGATTCTCTACTGACTGACCTCAATGTCAACCAGTCGCAAAAATTACAACGTGTTCATAATTCTTGTGTTCGCTTCGTCTGCGATGTCCGTCGCGCTGACCACATTACCCCATCCTTCCAAACTCTAAACTGGCTACGGCTTAACGAACGTAGAAATTTTCATTCTCTTGTTCTCCTTTTCCAAGTCCTTCACACTTCTACACCTACCTACCTTGCCTCCCGTTTCAGTTACCTGTCATCATATCATAATCTCTTCACACGCACGCAAAATAGCCGCATACTAGCCATACCAACACATAAGACATCATCGTATTCATCATCATACACAATCTCGCTCTCGCGCTTGTGGAATACCCTACCCAGTGACATCAGAGACTGTCGGAATTTTATAGTGTTCAAAAGCAAACTTATTAAGCATTTTCTTACTGCGTAGAGTAAGTTTAATTTGTACTTAATTATTAAAAGAAATTTCTCTCTTCTTAACTTTTGCAATAAACTGTCTAGCTATTATTAATCAGTCCTTTAGTACTTTGATTTTTATTGTATTTGTAAATTTAATATTAATTTTAATTACAATTGTAATTGTATTCTTAATATTGTAGTTGTAATCCCCTGGTAGAGGGGAAGAGAAGGCCTGATGGCCTTATCTCTACCAGGTTAAATAAAGAAATAAATAATAAATAAATAAATAAATAAATAAATAAATACATACATACATACATACATACATACATACATACATACATACATACATACATACATACATACATAAATAGGCCTAAATAAATAAATAAATATTGTATTGTTAATCTCCAACAGCTTTTGTATTTAACTTTCTTTTGTAAAATTAAAATTTAAGAAGTTATGAGTAATATTCCATACTTTTTTAACACTGTATATGTATAAACAATTACCGTAGTTAGTCTATTTGAAATATCATTTCTACCTCTCAGTGTATAATAATACTTCCCCAATCTTTACTTAATTACTAGGCCCTTATCGAAAGGCTAGGAATTGTTTTTTGTATGTTTGAGGTCAAGGGCACAATCTCAAGTAAAAAACATATTAACGCTTTATTTAACGTTATGTTTTATGTTTCTTAGAAATGCAAATGTATTTAATTTTTTTTTCTATTTACATAACCATCTGATAATAGAACCAGAACATTTTGATAACTATTATACTGTTATGTTTTGCCTTTTTTGTATCAATTAAACATCTCTAATGTTATTTATTTCAATGATATATGTTATTCAAAGTTACGAAATCTTTCCACGCCGACCAAATGCTATTTCGAGAATGATGAGCGAGACTCGAAGCGCACGAGAGTTACGAGAATGGACTCGAAAGGCAAATGCAACGAACACAGCGAGCGAGAGCGGCAGTTAGTTTTGTTCATCTCTGGTTGTTACAGTAAGCATTTGAAATTCTGTAATTTTATGTTTCTCCACGGATCTCAGAAAGGGTGCCCATTTTCGGTGCTAAGAAAGATGTCTTCTACGTAAAAAAAAAAAGGCTTAAATTTGTTACCTAGTGTTCATTAACATGATTTCTATCTGAATTCAGGATTGCAATGTTCGGCTTAATAGTTGTTAATTTGCAATCAGTTTGAGTGAGTTAATCACATGAAACTGTATGATAAACCGCAGAAATGATATATTATTAATGATATTTGTCTGTTATTATTATTATTATTATTATTATTATTATTATTATTATTATTATTATTATTATTATTACTATTATTGAGATTATTAGCGATCGGTTTGGAAGTAAATCCCGAAAAGACAAAGTATATGATTATGTGTCGTGACCAGAATATTGTACGAAATGGAAATATGAAAATTGGAGATTTATCCTTCGAAGGGGTGGAAAAATTCAAATATCTTGGAGCAACAGTAACAAATATAAATGACACTCGGGAGGAAATTAAACACAGAATAAACATGGGAAATGCGTGTTATTATTCGGTTGAGAAGCTTTTATCATCTAATCTTCTGTCAAAAAATCTGAAAGTTAGAATTTATAAAACAGTTATATTACCAGTTGTTCTGTATGGTTGTGAAACTTGGACTCTCACTTTGAGAGAGGAACATAGGTTAAGGATGTTTGAGAATAAGGCGCTTAGGAAAATATTTGGGGCTAAGAGGGATGAAGTTACAGGAGAATGGAGAAAGGTACACAACGCAGAACTGCACGCATTGTATTCTTCACCTGACATAATTAGGAACATTAAATCCAGACGTTTGAGATTGGCAGGGCATGTAGCACGTATGGGCGAATCCAGAAATGCATATAGAGTTTTAGTTGGGAGACCGGAGGGAAAAAGACCTTGGGGAGGCCGAGACGTAATGGGAGGAAAATATTAAAATGGATTTGAGGGAGGTGGGATATGATGATAGAGACTGGATTAATCTTGCACAGGATAGGGACCGATGGCGGGCTTATGTGAGGGCGGCAATGAACCTTAAAAGCCATTTGTAAGTAAGTAAGTAAGTAAATAACTAAATTATTGAGATTATTAGACTATTAATGCTATCAACTAATCTTACTTGCGGTGTGACTCTTTATAGAGCTAGAACAATCCTTCAAATATAATTCTCATTTTCTATTCCATCACTGAAGCCACTGTCATAGTAGCTTTTGTGTAGAATTTTCTCAGATTTACTAGGCCTATAACATTACAATAATACCACAGTCTAGTATATACAGTCACGAAGCTCAATACGTAGTAAATATGCATCCACAGATAGTTGCTGACCACTAGGATCGCTACTATCGTCTCATCACAGACAATGCGAAATAGTACCTGCACAGTCTATTGTTCCTAGTACTCTCACAACCCAAGCTTCTTGACTATGATAATACCACGTTCTTCAATTTTTATTATGCAGTCCATGCGTAGACGTAGATTAGGCCTATCTTATTAATTCTTCAAGAGTTCTTTCAAGTAATTGTGAATGTTTTATTCATGAATAGGCATATAAGAATTGGTATTATTTCACAGTTCCAACCTCAAATGAGAACTCTGCATATTTCCGAAATATTCCAGCATGAATAAATTTATTCGTCACTTTTTTAATATTGAATTAACTTTGTCTACAGTGAGTGCTAATCTTCACTTTTTTGTTAATGATACATGCGTCCGGTTTATTGTGTAATATTGCGTGATCTCTTATATTTGTGCCGGTAGTCCAATAAAGTTTGAAATGTTGGTTGTCAGATCTCTTTTGATTGACATTTACATTATATCACGCAATTTATTCCTACAGCGATTATTGTATTGCGTAACTCTTAGCGTATGTCCTTGTCTATTATAATCGTTATCATCATTATCAACGCTACCTCTCCTTCCTTTTCAGTTTCTTGTACTTAAAAAATAGGCTACTACTACCACTAATACCGTTCCACTACTCTATTTCTTCAATTCAACTCGTAGTTCAATTCTCGTATAGGACTATTTCCTCTTTTCTAGTATTTTAAACCTTATCCTTTTCTAGTCTACTTCTTTAAACTTTCTCCTTTTGTAGTCTAATTCTTTAAACCTTCTGTTTTTGTAGATTACTTCTTTAAACTTTCTCCTTTTCTAGTATACTTCTTTAAACCTTCCTCTTATCTAGTCTACTTCTTGTAACCTTCTCCTTTTTTAGTCTACTTCTTTAAACCTCTCTTGTCGTAGTATACGTTTCTAAACCTCCTCCTTTTCTAGTTTACTTCTTTAAACCTTCCTCTTATCTAGTCTACTTCTTGTAACCTTCTCCTTTTTTAGCCTACTTCTTTAAACCTCTCTTGTCGTAGTATACGTTTCTAAACCTCCTCCTTTTCTAGTTTACTTCTTTAAACCTTCCTCTTATCTAGTCTACTTCTTGTAACCTTCTCCTTTTTTAGTCTACTTCTTTAAACCTCTCTTGTCGTAGTATACGTTTCTAAACCTCCTCCTTTTCTAGTTTACTTCTTTAAACCTTCCTCTTATCTAGTCTACTTCTTGTAACCTTCTCCTTTTTTAGTCTACTTCTTTAAACCTCTCTTGTCGTAGTATACGTTTCTAAACCTCCTTTTCTAGTTTACTTCTTTAAACCTTCCTCTTATCTAGTCTACTTCTTGTAACCTTCTCCTTTTTTAGTCTACTTCTTTAAACCTCTCTTGTCGTAGTATACGTTTCTAAACCTCCTCCTTTTCTAGTTTACTTCTTTAAACCTTCCTCTTATCTAGTCTACTTCTTGTAACCTTCTCCTTTTTTAGTCTACTTCTTTAAACCTTCTCCTTTTGTAGTCTACTTCTTTAAACCTCTCTTGTCGTAGTATACGTTTCTAAACCTCCTCCTTTTCTAGTTTACTTCTTTAAACCTTCCTCTTATCTAGTCTACTTCTTGTAACCTTCTCCTTTTTTAGTCTACTTCTTTAAACCTTCTCCTTTTGTAGTCTACTTCTTTAAACCTCTCTTGTCGTAGTATACGTTTCTAAACCTCCTCCTTTTCTAGTTTACTTCTTTAAACCTTCCTCTTATCTAGTCTACTTCTTGTAACCTTCTCCTTTTTTAGTCTACTTCTTTAAACCTCTCTTGTCGTAGTATACGTTTCTAAACCTCCTCCTTTTCTAGTTTACTTCTTTAAACCTTCCTCTTATCTAGTCTACTTCTTGTAACCTTCTCCTTTTTTAGTCTACTTCTTTAAACCTTCTCCTTTTGTAGTCTACTTCTTTAAACCTCTCTTGTCGTAGTATACGTTTCTAAACCTCCTCCTTTTCTAGTTTACTTCTTTAAACCTTCCTCTTATCTAGTCTACTTCTTGTAACCTTCTCCTTTTTTAGTCTACTTCTTTAAACCTTCTCCTTTTGTAGTCTACTTCTTTAAACCTCTCTTGTCGTAGTATACGTTTCTAAACCTCCTCCTTTTCTAGTTTACTTCTTTAATCCTTCCTCTTATCTAGTCTACTTCTTGTACCTTCTCCTTTTTTAGTCTACTTCTTTAAACTTTCTTCTTTCCTAGCTTACATTTTCAAACCTTCTTCTGTTCCTTTTCTAGTACACCTATTCAAATCTTTTCTTTTCTATTTTATTTCTTCAAACATTTTTATTTTCTATTCTACTTCTTCAGAAAATGTTCTATTTCAATCTAGTACTTCAAACATTTTTATTTCTAGTCTACATCTTCAAACCTTATACCTTTCTAGTCTACTTCAAATCTTACATCCTTCTAGTCTAGGCTACTTCTTCAAATCTTATAATTTTGTAGTCTTCTTTTCTAAACCTTCTATGTTTCTGATCTACTTCTGCAAACATTCTCTTTCCAATATACTTCTACAAACCTTGTCTTCTGTATCCTAGTTCTTCAAACCATTTGCTATTTAGTCTACTACTTCAAACATTTTTATTTCCTAGTCTAACTCTTCAAACCATGTACGTTTATAGTCAACTCCTTCAAATCTCATACGTTTCAAATCTTCTACTTTTCTAGTCTTCTTCTCCAAATTCTACTTTCTAGTCTACCTTTTTATTTTTTCTTTTGCATTCTAGTTTTTCAAGCCATTTTATATTTTAGTCTACTACTTCAAACAATTTATTTTCTAGATTGCTTCATTAAAACTTACAGTTTTCTAGTCTACTTCTTCAAATATTAGGCCTGTGTTTTTGTAGTTTACTTCTTCAAATCTTCTGTTTTCCTGTGTTTTTTTCTAGACCTTCTATTTTGCTGACCTACTTCTCCAGACATTCTACTTTCCAGTCTACTTCATCAAATCTTTTTATTTTCTAGCCTACTACTTCAAAACTTCTATACGATAGTCTGCTTCTTCAAATTTTAGGCCTGTACTTTTCTATGCTACTTCTTCAAACCTTCTATTTTTCTAATTTACTTCTCCAAACAGTTTTCTTTTCTAGTAGACTATATTCTTTTAAATCTCCTTTTTTTAGATTACTTCAAACAATCTTTTCTTTTAATTTTATTTGTTCAGTCTTTCTTCTTATCTAATCTATTTTCGCTATCCTTCTTGTCTACTTCTTCAGCCATTATTGTAGTCAAATTTGTTATTCTGCATTGTAGTCTAATTCTCCAAGCCTTGTTCTTTTAGTTCTTTTTAATCCTTTCTCTTATGGTCTATTATTCATTTATCTTGCATTTTTCACTCCTTGTTTTCTGTTTTTGTAATCCCTCTTCTAGTGTACTTTTTTAATCACCCTTTTTATTTCTGCTTCTTCTTCTTCTTCTTCTTCTACTACTACTACTACTACTACTACTGCTACTAGACTAACATCTATCCTATTACTAGGCCTATAATAAGTTATAATAACAATAATAATAATTTAAGTTATTGTGTCATTATTCTGTTAATATCACTAGGCTGCTATGATTACTATGCTAGTTCTGTTTTTATCCATGAATTGTTCCTCTCGCTCTAAATGCCCAATTATCCTAATTTTCTTAGTGTCTATACTCCTTCATCCAGTTCTTATTTTTCTATTTTCACTCATTCTTCTTCTAGTCTCCCTTCTGTTATTCTGCCGCTTCTTTTTTTGTCAAACTTGCCCTATGATTATCATTATATTACACCTATCATTCCTCTTGCCCTGCTCACATCTACTCTCCCTATTAGAGAGCCGGTGCTGTTAAAAAGTCGCCACTGGTCTTCATGCTTGTGATTGTAATTCTCAGAACAGACACGGAACCGCTTGTCTCTCCCTCCTCTCCAGCCGGGCAGGGCAGGGAGAGTTTTCGCAATGCTCGTGGCCAATGCGTAGTCTAAACCCCACAAAATGGAAAAACTTTGCTTAAGCTCACCAGGACGGTCTTGTGCTTGTGGGAGGCAGTCTTGTCTTCGACCACGACCCAATCCCCGAGGCTCAAGCCCCTCTGCACAGTGCGTGGACTCGCAGGAAGTCCATTACTGGAAATTACTGTCTGACTGATTTAATTAACCCGGCCTTGGTGCAGCTATAGCACTACTTGGGAGCTAGTGTAGCGATTGCGAATTATGCTTAAGGCATAGACACGTGTTTGCTATCAATGTGATACCGCCTGTGATCTTACATCAAGGCTTGACTTCGCTGTCTTTACGTTAGAAGATCTTCACAAATGACAGCTGGAGTAAACTTTGCCAAAAAAAAGAAAGCATTTAAGCCATGATATCACATGATCTGAGCACATTTTTAAATTTAATTATATTTTACCTGTTTCTAGAGTATTTTTTTTATTTTGTTACAAATAGGGCTGTTTTGACAATTTTTTTTTTAAATTTTATTGTCAGGTTTACTCCACTTTATAGTAAATTTTCAGTTTCTACACATAGACCTAGTTTTACACGATAAGAAATTTACATACACTTACTGTTACTATGACGTAGGCCTATGTGCGAACAAATGGACACAGTTTTATTGACAAAGAAAGTTTAATTTTAATTAAATAAATTGTAGTTTTATTTACACTCTGTAACAATAACTAATGTAGCAAAGGGTAACACTTTAGTTTCTTTTGAGCAAAGTTATTAACTAGCTCATCTTTTAAAAGGCACATAAGCGTTTATAAAATTGGAATATTTTAATATTAAAAGTAATGTTCTCACAATTTTTATTAAGTACTCAATTATTAATTCTTAAAATCTTAAACTCTATCTTGATAGTGCATTCTTTTAATACATTATTATTAGTTATTAGGCTTAGGCTTATTATTATTATTATTATTATTATTATTATTATTATTATTACTATTATTATGAAGAAGAAGAAGAAGAAGACGAAGAAGAAGAAGAAGATAAATGCTAACAAGACGAAGACCATGGTTGCAGAAAGAAAAATAAAGAATGTAAACGTGCGAATACTTAATGAGGCATAGAGCAAGTGGACAGTTTCAAATACTTGTACTTGGGGTGTACTATAAGCAGTAACATGACCTATTGCCAAGAAGACAAAAAAGAGGATAGCAATGGTAAAAGAAGCCTTTAATAGAAAAAGGATCACCTTCTGCGGACCCCTGGAAAAAGAACTAAGGAAAAGATTAGTAAAGTGTTTTGTGCGGAGTGTGGTATTGTATGAGGCAGAAACATGGACATTACGACGAAGTGAAGAGAAACGACTAGAAGCGTTTGAAATGTGGTTATGGAGAAGAATGGAGCGTGTGAAGTGGACAGATAGAATAAGAAATGAAGTTGTGTTGGACAGAGTGGGCGAAGAAATAATGATGCTGAAACTAATCAGGAAAAGAAAAAGGAACTGGTTGGGTCACTGGCTGAGAAGAAACTGCCTACTCAACGATGCACTGGAAGGAATGGTGAACGGGAGAAGAGTTCGGGGCAGAAGAAGTTATCAGATGATAGACGACATTAAGATAAATGGATTATTATTACTGTTAGTATTATTATTATTATTATTATTATTATTATTATTATTATTACTATTATTATTATTAGGCTGTTAGTATTATTATTATTATTATTATTACTATTATTATTATTAGGCTGTTAGTATTATTATTATTATTATTATTATTATTATTATTACTATTATTATTATTAGGCTGTTAGTATTATTATTATTATTATTATTATTATTATTATTACTATTATTATTATTAGGCTGTTAGTATTATTATTATTATTATTATTATTATTATTATTATTATTATTACTATTATTATTAGGCTGTTATTATTATTATTATTATTATTATTATTATTATTAGGCTGTTATTATTAGGCTATTATTATTATTATTATTATTAGGTTATTATTATTATTATTATTATTATTAGGTTATTATTATTATTATTATTATGCTATTATTATTATTATTATTATTATTATTATTATTATTATTATTATTATTATTATTATTATTGGATAATTAAGTGTTATTCATAGTTTATTTCATTTCGTTCATTAGCTATACTTAAATCTTGAAGTAAATTATATTTATTTATCCTAATTTCATTAGGCGATGCGCTACTGAAATTTCTAAAATCCACAATATTTTAGATAGAGAGTGGAAATTTTTACTGAATATGCGTATCAATATCATAGTCACACATTATAAATTTCAATCTTTTCTCATAAACATGAAACGTTAAACTTATTTTTTTAAATTTTATTATTCAATATCCTATTTCTAAAGGAATTATTATTTTAAAAAGTCAAATTTTTTAAGGGAACGCTGCATATTGTGTAATGAATGCACTAGTAATTCCCATTATTATTATTATTATTATTATTATTATTATTATTATTATTATTATTATTATTACTCTAATTTGTTTATTTGTAAAAAAATATTATTTCTTCAATGTTCAAACATTAATAAAAAATAAAATTCTGCTTTACGTATAATTATCTAACAATAAAACTATTCTACTCATAAATACAACCAATCAAATGCTCCATTTCACAACAGAGATATTAATGAATAAGTATGCCAAGTTTTATCACTCTAGCTTTAACCACTGAAAAATAAAATCAATTCTTGTCGTTGAAAACGTATAATTTTTTTTAGATGATTCAATTTAAAGTTTTGTTACAAATAACTCGTACATTAACACAACTTCTACCGATTATATAAAAGTATACTTATAGGCCTAATTAAGATATTGAGATAAAATTTTCATGAAACAGTAGGCTTCATTTTAGCGCTTAAATAAAAAAAATGATAAAGTTGTTCAAAATCAGACTATTTTCAGTAGCGCATCCCCTTAACTTAATTCCTATATAGATAGACGTTACACGCCATCTTACGGATTTGCCTACTATCCCCTATCACTTTCATTATTCTTCCGTGCCACACCTAGGAACTGCGATCTATTCCTTTGCAACAACAATTTTATTTATTTATTTATTTATTTATTTATTTATTTATTATTAATATTTGTGTGCTGAACAACAGCCAGAGGCCAATTATAGTTCAGCACAATACACAAACAGAAGATACAAAGGTGCAAAACAAAAATAAATAATATCTTAAATAACAAAAACATACATAAATAAAATTGAGTACAAACAGTAAAAACTAATAATCAAAACGAAACTAAACCTTAAAAGGATCTAAATTGTGCCCATGCAAATTGGCATATTTTATGCATCTACAGACTGGAGAAAGTGATTTTGAATTTCGGTTATAAAAATTTTTTTGAAATCTTAAACCTTTTGTAGGAATACGAAGGCTGATATTGTTTATGATAGACTCACAATCAATATCACCCTTGATAACTTTGCAAAAAAATTGATAATCTAGATTTAGACGTCTAGCATAAAGGCTACAACAGTTAAAATATTTACAGGTAATATCATAGTTAAAGTCAGTGGAATTGGGTATATATCGAAAAGCACATAAGGAAATAAATTTTCTTTGAATATTTTCCAATTTAACCGAATCGGTTGAAGTAATGGAATTCCAGGCTACAGATGCATATTCAAGTTTAGAGCGAACCAAAGTAAAGTATAGAATTAATAGTGACTCAGGAGTAGAAAAAGAATAGGTTATAGACCTTATTAAACCAAGCATTCTTATTGAATGATTATAAATATATTGAACATGATCGTGAAAGTATAATTTAGAATCGAGTAGTACACCAAGATCTTTTATAGAATTTTTCCTAATAATAATAATAATAATAATAATAATAATAATAATAATATTAATAGGGTAGTAATAATAATATTAATAGGGTAGTAATAATAATCCGCGATAGCTTCACGTCCATATACCTCAAAAGAAATGAACGATCACTCAACCAGAACGGAGATATCGTGTGGTTAGCATGATGATCTTTGCAACCGTTATAGGCCTACTAGTCCGTCCGAGTGGTTATGCCCCAGAGTCGTCGAAACGGGAAAAATAACGTGAACGTTACTTGCGTTAGGCCTTTTCCTTTAAATTATTTTCGGAATTTATTTCCAAACCTATCATCTTACTTGATTCAAGTAAAATTAATTTGTTTTCCCTAATCGTTTGTGGATTTTCTCCTAACATATTCACGCCATGTACATAAACAAGCAGCTGATGTAACCCGTTCAATTTCAAACCCCCTCTGTTTTCCTGGTCTTTCCTAATGACATATTCTAGAGCGAAGTTAAAAAGTAAAGGTGATAGTGCATCTCCTTGCTTCAGCCCGCAGTGAATTGGAAAAGCGTCAGACAGATGCTGACCTATACGGACTCTGCTGTGCGTTTCACTGTGACACAACAATGATAATGAAATGACAATTGTGCTGTGTTCGATAGGTCTTGTGTAGTGTTTAATACCAGAATGCAGTTGCAATGAGCAAGTATTCGTAAATATACATACAGTAGGTCTACAGTATTATAAGAATATTCAAGGATGCACTTTATTGACGTTCTCTGATGTTGTGTCAGTTCTCGAAGGGCCGTCACCATGTTCATCTTCACACGATGTTCTCCCATATTTAAGCACTCGACACCATTTTTTTTTACTATACCATAAGATACGATAAATTTTCCCAAGGTACTTGTCATATCTTAGTGAATTTGAGATGGAGCCATTCCTTCTTTTGCAGGTATTTAATCACAGCTCTTTGCTCGACGAGCTACTTTCTCTACTGACGCAGCACCTCCGGCTACTCGAACATCGACAACGAGCCAACGCGAACATGTATAGACTTGCAACTTGGCATGTAGTCATAATACATTTCAGTCATTTGTGTGACAATTTTGGTTTAACTATTAATAAGTCAGGGCTACATCATAGGGATCAACCCTCATATCACAGGAGTTATTACAAGCATTTCACAAGTTTAAGGTTAGGCTATAGCTCAACGACTTTCATCTTTTGTGTTTCATGACTTGTGATGAAAACATGACAAAATTTCAGATTGATGCAAAAGATTATAAAATAGTCGTTCTTAATAACGTTACACTCGTGCCAAAAATAATTTTATGAATGTGTATCATACAATGTTTTTTCTACGACAGCACAAATTTACATTAAATTCATATTTGAGGTCGGAGAGGTTATGAGATCATGATTTCAAGACCGTCTAAACTCAGAACCATTAAGAAATAAATATTCATGGAATGACAGCCTGTTTTATTCATGATCACTATTTCATGGCCGTCTAAATCGACGCTACATCTGGTTGTGGTAATTTCGAGAACATTGTGAATAATTTGTAAAATATCCGACTCTCACATACCTATTAGAAATGGAAAATGAAATGATTATTAGTAAAGGGTGCGTCAGAAAGAACGGATGGATTTCAAACTATCGATACGCAACGAGGAGAGAGATATAGTGAGGGGGACCACGACTGTTGGGTCAGCCATAGAATGCAGTTTCAGTTGAGAATATGGTGTTGGTCTGCTGTACAACGTGCTTTCATCGTACAGACATTTTTGAAAAATGAAGAGTCTGTGATCGCCACTCAGGACTCATTTCGACATCGGATGTCACGCTAGGATTCCAACTGGGAATACAATTTTGCGGTGGGTGGCTTCATTTCGTATCACAGGTTCAACATTAAAGAAGAAATCACCTGGACGAAATTCTATTGCACTGAGATTGTCCGAGGCTGCGGTAAGATCTCGCGCCCTGCGACTTCTTTCTTTGGGACCATTTGAAGGCGTAAGTTTGTAAACATCGATCACATACACTGGACGAACTGAAGACAGCGATTCGTGAAGAAATCGTGGCAATTGCACCAGCTATGACTGTGAAAGTGATGGCGAACATCAGAAAACGCCTCGATGCCTGTATTGAAAGCCAAGGACATCATATGGATAATGTTGTTTTACATAAATAAACTGCATATATTGGTGAATATGTTGATAACAATAAATTTTTGATTTGATGAATCTTTACAATTTTCTTGCCATGTGAAATCCATCCGTTCTTTCTGACGCACCCTGTATGTTATTGATTTTAACACAGAATTTTGGACACATTTCTGAAGTCAGAACCATAACTAAATAAGTAACCATGGAATCATAGCCTGTTACACTGATGAAAAGTGAAGTTAGTTCAGATTCTTGAAACAATGCAAGCAATAAGTGCTGCGTACGTATTATGTATCTTAAAAATAATACGGGCTAAAATTTAAATATGAATGTTAAATTTATCACTTATTTGTGTTTAATGTAATATATAAGTAATGAAAGGTCAAGGTACTCTATTAATTTCTTACTGAATAAAGTTTGTATATTCAATATTGCATTTTTTGGCAGTGCGTAAAATGAATAGCAGTGCGTAAAGTGATTATTTACATTTTACGCACTGTAAAGACGCAATTTATGCACTGACAACAATGGATAAAATCTAACTTTACGCACTATCGTTGAAAAAATATAATATTTATGACATAATATTTAACAATATTAATCGATCTGTTCACATGGCAACAAACAAAAGAAAAATATTCTCCTTTATATCTCTTATACCTCACATTCAATTTTGAATGAGAGCTTTCGGCACTTGTTTTTACGTTCTCGACGTCATAGGTTTATTTTCCGGTCCTAAACAAAGACAGGCGAGTTCACTGATTTAATAATTTTTGCTACTTTCAAATGACTGAGTTTCGCAAATAATATACGAGTATATATTTTTTTTAATTATGCCCGTTTTTAAACGTATATTATTTTATCACTGAACAAGAAAATAGCCCACTGCTGTGGAGTAACGATTAGCATTTGTCCATGAAACGAACGGACCCGGTTCAAACTCTGTTTGGGAAAAGTTATCTAGTTGAGGATTTTCCTGGGTTTTCCCTCAACCATTTAAGAGCAAATGCTGGGTAACTTACGGCGCTGGACTCTGGACTCATTTCGTTGTCACTATCACCTTCATAGACGCTAGATAACATCGCAGTTGATAAAGCGTCGTAAAGTAAACGAATTTAATAAGAAAATATTGAATTTACCTGTTCATAATTCTGAGGTGATTTCGTCTTGGAATTTGCTGGAATTATGTCCAATTGGCCAGAATATATATATTTTTTTAATTTCCATATAGCTCTACGTAGATAGATGAAATGAGGGGAAGGTAAAATGTGTTTATGGCGTGATTGTGTAAAACGGGAATGCCTCAAGAAAATGCCTGTACAACGTTTTATTTTCCACCACAAATTCCAACACACTAGATCGGGCATTGAACCCGGGCCGTCTACATCGAAGACCAGCGCGCTAGTGTTAAGCAACAGGTGCTGTGAATACAGATGGTAGGCTGGAACTGAAATGAATGGATAGAGACGAAAATGTGAGCTACTCATAATGTTTGATGTCTATACAGCATTGTAAATAGAACAACAATAACATTGATGTGTGTGTCCATTTATACACATGCCGAACAAAACATTGTAGGCCTAAATTAATACTTTAATGTCATGGCATTGGCGTTAAATGTTGAGCAGTCTGAATATAGCCTAACATGCGCTGAAGGAATGCTTTCGTGTGGGCACGTTTGTCGAAGTGATGTGACACTCCATGCATTATTGTCTACACGACATATCAATCACAGAGTATGAGGTGACGTCATTTCGTGTTTCTGTATCAAACTACAAGGCAATGTCCGAATGTGAACCTAGCCGCGTCTGTAGCTCCAGCGCACTGGTCTTTTAGCCAAATGAACCGGGCTCGATCCCCGGCCAAGCCGTGATAAAATTTTTAGTGGACAAAGGGGAACTCCCGTTTTGCTCCTTCATTTCACCAACACACACCACCTTTCCTTTTTATTTATCATCTGCAATAATTAAAACTAGGACAACAAGGAGAATAAAAGTAGAACAAGAGAAATACAAGGACAACAAGGAGAATGCAAAAGGAAGGGGAAGACATGAAGGTCAAGGGGAATACAATGAAAGAAAGGAAATGCAAAGAGAATAGGAGAAAGACAATGAAAGAAAGGAAATACAAGGAGAACAAGGGAAAATACAAGGAGAACCAGGGAATACGAGGTTAACAAGGAGAATACGAGGTTAACAAGGAGAATACGAGGTTAACAAGGAGAATATTAAGATAAGCAGGGGAATACAGGAAGAACAAGGAGAATACAAAGAGAAGGGGAAAACAAGGAGAACTAGGGACGAGAATGAAAAAATGAAATAGAAGGAGAACAAAGGGGATGACGATGAAAAGAGGGAAATGTAAAGAAAACAAAGGATAATACAAGGTAACAAATGAGAATAACTAGGGAGAATGCAAGAAAAACAAGGGGAACGCAAAGATAACAAGGAGGATACAAAGAGAAGGAGTAAAAAAGAAGAAGAGGAAAACAAGGACAGCAAAGGAATACAGGGAGAGGAATGGGAATACAAAGAGAAGGGGAACAGGAGGAGAACAAGGGGAACACAAGGAAAACAAGGGGAAGACAAGGAGCGGCTATTGGCCTGTTCGCGCAGACGACAGCTTATGCATATCGCTTTCCTCCTGGGGTAGATCGCCTTAGATATCCGATAGAAGGAAATTACGAAGATAGACTTCTCAAAATAAACGGGAAAGGATACCGTGAAAGTTGTTAATATTATGTGTGCAAAGACAAGGCTATATGAAGTACATGAAAGTACCAATAACTCAAAATTGGAAATTTCCTGCACAGATCTCTCTCACTGTCAGTTTTTGTAACTTAGGATTGGAACAACTATACTTACTTACTTACAAATGGCTTTTAAGGAATCCGCAGGTTCATTGCCGCCCTCACATAAGTCGACCATCGGTCCCTATCCTGTGCAAGACTAATCCAGTCCCTACCATCATATCCAACCTCCCTGAAATCCATTTTAATATTATCCTCCCATCTACGACTCAGCCTCCCCAAAGGTCTTTTTCCCCCCGTCCTCCAACTAACACTCTATATGCATTTCTGGATTCGCCCATACGTGCTACATGCCCTGCCCATCTCAAACGTCTGGATTTAATGTTCCTAATTATGTCAGGTGAAGAATACAATGCGTGCAGTTCTGCGTTGTGTAACTTTCTCCATTCTCCTGCAACTTCATCCCTCTTAGCCCCAAATATTTTCCTAAGTACCTTATCCTCAAACACCCTTAATCTTTGTTCCTCTCTCAAAGTGAGAGTCCAAGTTTCACAACCATACAGAACAACCGGTAATATAACTGTTTTATAAATTCTTACTTTCAGATTTTTTGACAGCAGACTAGATGACAAAACTTCTCAACCGAATAATAACAGGCATTTCCCATATTTATTCTGCGTTTAATTTCCTCCCGAGTGTTATTTATAATTGTTACTGTTGCTCCAAGATATTTGAAGGATAAATCTCATTTTTATGTTTCCATTTCGTAAGATATTTCGGTCACGAGACATAATCATATACTTTGTCTTTTCGGGATTTACTTCCAAACCTATCTATTTACTTGTTTCAAGTAAATTTTTTGTGTATTTCCCTAATCGTTTGTAGATTTTCTCCTAACATATTTACATCATCCGCATAGACAAGAAGTGGAACAACTATAAGCATAGTATTAAATAGAAAACTAATTATAGACCTATTCACTACATTTCCATAGAGCATCTCAAGCTTCAGGTATGTCTGAAGGGAGTAACAGATTTCGGGGCAGTCTGATCCGGGAATTGTCTAGAGCCGCTGCATTTGGTTGAAATCGTGTGCGGCGTGTGGCGGGCGGCAGTCTTGCGCGGGCGAGCACTGTGTTCTGCGGTGAGCCGTATTCCCCACTTCATTACACGCTGGAGGCTTACATTAATGGAAATTGATAGCCTTAGTGATATCTAAATCATGTGCGAGGCCCGCGGTCTGGCCGGGCCGGCCGCCCGATTTATGGGATCGCCAAGGACACTCCACGGGCCGCGACATCAGCAACAACATCACGCGCGCCTCCCTTCCCGCTCGGGGCCCCGAGTTCGAACTTGGGGACGACGCTGTAATGTCATAGACAACGCTTTCATTCCCCCTCTTCTCTTTATCGGTCAAGCCCTCCAGTTGCAGCGCTTTCTGCTACAAATCCACTGGCCTGCGGTTCCATTTCTCTTGTCCTGCATTGTCTTCGACAATGTCTTTAAACGCCATGATGATCGCATGAGCCGGTAAACAGATATAGCGCGTCCAGCTGTATCTCATGCTTGTGAAAATTAGATTATTTGCTTATAGTTTTCTAATAATTTTGACCTAAAAATAAAAAAGAAAAGAAAAAAAGAAATGGACTTTAAATACAAATAAAAATTAAAATATTTATACTGAAGATGTATCAAAGTCTATAAGTGATGATGTTCTTATGATACTAAGGAATAAATGCAAAAAAATCACTCACAAATATAGATATTTCTAGAGAAAATCAAAACTCGAGTGGGATTTAATTGACTATTACACGATTAGAAGAAAGTATATAAAGCTGTATCTTATACATGTGAAAAATCAACTTAGAATTATTTGTTTATAGTTTTATAATAGTTTGACTTAAAAAAAAGGAAAAAAGAAAATAAAAAAGAAACGGACTTCAAATACAAATAAAAATTAAAATATTTATACTGAAGAAGTATCAAAGTTTATATGTGATGATGTTCTTATGATACTAAGGAATAAATACAAAAAAATCACTCACAAATATAGATATTTCTTGAGAAAATCAAAACTCGAGTGGGATTTAATTAACTATTACACGATTAGAAGAAAGTATATAAAGCTGTATCTTATACATGTGAAAAATCAACTTAGAATTATTTGTTTATAGTTTTATAATAGTTTGACCTAAAAAAAGGAAAAAATAAAATAAAAAAGAAACGGACTTCAAATACAAATAAAAATTAAAATATTTACACTAAAGATGTTTCAAAGTTTATATGTGATGATGTTCTTATGATACTAAGGAATAAATACAAAAAAATCACTCACAAATATAGATATTTCTAGAGAAAATCAAAACTCGAGTGGGATTTAATTGACTATTACACGATTAGAAGAAAGTATATAAAGCTGTATCTTATACATGTGAAAAATCAACTTAGAAATATTTGTTTATAGTTTTATAATAGTTTGACCTAAAAAAAGGAAAAAAAAGAAAATAAAAAAGAAACGGACTTCAAATACAAATAAAAATTAAAATATTTATACTGAAGATGTATCAAAGTTTATATGTGATGATGTTCTTATGATACTAAGGAATAAATACAAAAAAATCACTCACAAATATAGATATTTCTTGAGAAAATCAAAACTCGAGTGGGATTTAATTAACTATTACACGATTAGAAGAAAGTATATAAAGATTAGAAGAAATAAAGTAGGCCTACTCTAATACAATAAAATATTAATTGCCTTACTGAAATTCTATTTCACCAATGTTAGCTTCATCAAAACGTTTGAACGGAGCAGCCATTTTTAGTTGACTGTCTATGCTGTAAACAAATGACGATCGCAAAGCATGTTTTATAGTATCCTAAAGAATTTGCAGTTTAAAATGTTGACAAACGAAGAAACAAATGCTAGGGTAGTGATGAAAACAAACAAATGCAAGGGAAAAGATAAAATTAAACAAGTGCTAGGGAAGCGATAAAATTGTGCGATAAGCAACCATGATTGGTTCAAAGACGTCCTTTCCTACCGTTTTATTGGTCAAAAGTAACTTAGTGTGACGCATTAAAAGTGTAATAGTCAGAGAAAAGGCATTTCAATGCACAAAATGCAGATGTCACATTGTGCTAATTACACGTAATGGTAACAATATTACTAAATATGAAAGTAGTACACAATTGAAGAAATAGCGTATATTGAGCATATGAAATTTCAAGGTTACAGAATTACGCATTTCTGAGAAAACAATTGAGGCGCTGAGTGCAATAATAGCTTAATTTGAAAACCTATGTTTTGAGAAAAACAATGTCAAAATTTTAGAACAATGAAGAAATTTTAATAATACATATAGTTGCATCATTTGTTGTGTACAGTATTTTAGATTGTATAAATTATTCAAATCCAATATCAGTTAGGCCTATAATTTAAACACAACTCATTTTTAAATATTTGAAAATACAGTATGGAAAATTTAAGAAGCTATTGCATAGAAAGTCTGAGACTTCTTACATTAGAGTACCTAGCCATTAAAACCAGTAGAAAAGTGTTATTTCACTAACATGATTGAATGATTACTAAGAAATAATAGTACATTAAGACTTCAGGTTATCAAAATAATACAAAATAATAGTTTTTAGCCGATAAGCTCTTAGGATATGTTTATGGAAATATACTGCAGAAACAAAATAATGTTTCTTTTAAATTTCTAACAAGAAAAAGGAAGATATATTAAGAAAATCAATTCTGAAATTATGATACAGATGAAAACTCCTCTACTATAGTGTCAAATATTCTTAGTCATGATCAATGATTTTGTTTTCAGGATGATTTTCATCCAGCAATGGTTCAGAATCCAAAATATTTTGAAGATAACATGCATTTTCTGGTTTTAAGAATTTCAATAATGAAATAATATAATTTTTCTTTCTTAATTTTAAGGCAGCACGACGAGGACTTTTAGATTAAGTTCTTTCTTTGGTGGTATATTATGTCCTACTGAAAAACTGAATGGTTGGAAAACGATATTGTAAGTATATGATACTATCAAAGTACGTGATGTATAAAACATGAGTGTAACATATTTTCGTATTGCGAATTTTGAACCTCTTGACTTAGCACAGCATTTCACATAATTAACTCCCCTGCCATTTAGGGTCAACGAAATTAAATACACCCAATGCCTCAATTTTGAATTTCTCCAATTTTGCAGTACTCAAAACAGTATTCATTTCATTAATTCATAGTGTTCTGCCCGAGGACAGGTCTTTCACTGCAAACCCAGCTTTCTCCAATCTTTCTTATTTTCTGCCTTCCTCTTCGTTTCCATATATGATCCATATACTGTATCTTAATGTCGTTTATCATCTGATATCTTCTTCCATCCCGAACTCTTTTCCCATTCACCATTCCTTCCAGTGTATCCTTCAGTAGGCAGTTTCTTCTCAGCCAGTGACCCAACTAATTCCTTTTCCTCTTCCTGATCAGTTTCAGCATCATTCTTTCTTCACCCACTCTTTCCAACACAGCTTCATTTCTTATTCTGTCTGTCCACTTCACACGTTACATCCTTCTCCATATCCACATTTCAAATGCTTCTGTTCTCTTCTCTTCACTTCGTCGTAATGCCCATGTTTCTGCCCCATATATCGTCACACGCCATACAAAGCACTTAACTAGTCTCTTCCTTAGTTATTTTTCCAGACTTCCGCAGAAAATGCCCCCTTTTCTATTAAAAGCTTCCTTGGCCATTGCTGTCATCCTTTTGACTTCCTGACAGCAGCTCATGTTACTGTTTATAGTACACCCCAAATATTTGAAGCTGTCCACTTGCTCTACTGCCTCTACTGCAAGTTTATCTTCTGTATTTTTCTTCCTATGACCATGCTCTTCGTCTTATTTGCATTTATCTTCATCCCATACTGCTCACAGCTATCATTTAGCTCCAGTAGCATATCTTTTAATATCATTTCCTCTTCTGCTAACAACGCCATATCATCAGCAAATCTTATGCACTTTATTCTTCTTCCTCCTACTATTACTCTTCCCATGTTTTGAAAACAGTTCAAAACAGTATGTTCCTCCTTAAATACTGAAGGGTAAACTTATTGTGTAAAAAAGTGTTAAATTTCATCCTAATTTTTCTTCTCACACTGCACGAATATCTAAAAGATTACGTTTGCAATTAAGATGTTTTAAGGCTCATTCACAATGAAAATTAAACATAACGTAAGCGTTAACTTAACGTTACAGTAAAATCAAGAAGTCATACCATCATTCACGATGGGAACATAAACATAACAGCAAACATACTTGGTAACCATGGAAACATAACAACGACGCCATTTCCTCATATTCTGTCGTATACTTAAGCGCTCCACGATTGTGTTCTGTTTGCAAATCACGTAAGCATAAGCATGAAACTTTGGAGTTTGCAAACTTTCATGTTAACGTCTTATGGTAATGTTTATGTCAATGCTTATGTGAATCATTGTGAATGATCCCATTTGGTAGCCTGGGCGCAAACTTCTGTGTTTATGTTACGGTTATGTTTAATTTTCATTGTGAATGGGCCTTTACTTCTACCGTACGGTACGAAAAGGTTGTACAGTCACTTTACTTTCTGCAGTTACACAGTAGCTATGAAGATTACATTAGTATAGGCCTACATAGTTTAACAGCCAAACATAACATCAGGCCTTAACAGGTCTGAAGGCCTTAAAGTTCGCCAGAATAAATAAATAATTATTATAATAGGCTATTACAGACATGGACAAATTATTAGCAAAATTGAACATTTTTATTATGTATTTTTACAAAATATGATTCTTCAATTTAGACTACAGTTGACATTTTTGCGTATTTCCAAATTATTAGCAAAATTGAAGATTTGTGTTGCATATTTTTCAAAATTTAACTCCTCAATTTGGACTACATTTGATATTTTCGCATATTTACAAATTATTAGCAAAACTGAAGATTTTTATTGTATATCTTTACAAAATTCGATTCTTCAATTTGGACTACAGCTGACATTTTGGATATTTCCAAATTATTAGCAAAACTGAAGATTTTTGTTTTATATTTTTACAAAATTTGGCTCTTCAATGCAGTTGACATTTTTGCTAATTTACAAATTATTAGCAAAATTGAAGATTTTTATTATATATTTTTGGAAAACTTGACTCCTCAATTTAAATTACAGTTGACATTTTTGCATATTTCTCTCTACTGTAATGATGGAAATATCCAAAATTGTCAACTGTAGTCTAAATTGAAAAGTCAAATTTTGTAAACAAAATATCATAAAAATCGTCAATTTTGTTAATAATTTGTCCACGTCTGTATAACGGAAATTAAGTACGTAAAGATTAATTTTTGGTCCTACAGAATATTAACGTACAATAAAAGCAAAAATGTCTCAAGAACAGAATAGAATAGGCTTTTATAATCAAGCAAAAATTTATGTTTGAACGTCTGGGGAATACTATTTCTTCTGTCATCCTCACTCCTCAATTACACCGTAGGCCTAATCATGATGTCTTCATTTCATCGAGTCATCTTGTATGAATATCCTCTGTAGACTTTAAATAAAGGACTATCAATAACAATCGTAAAATGAAGTATTCAACACATTGAGAAGAAAACCCCAGAGGCATCCGGGACAACTTTCAAGTCAAATAAAGGCTGAAGCAAACATGAATGTGCGAGGTGTGGTGCAGTATTTATGTTGTGCGGGAGTTCAATGCCTGCAGAGCTTCCTTCAATACATTTCCAACATTCAAATGCAATTCTCGTAATGGCAGAATTAGCATCTCATTACCATGGGTCAACGAGACCGCGCGGACTTCCATTTTCATTGTAAACAGAAACACTGGACTCACCCAAGACAGTAACGTTCCAAAACGTCGCTTTCATATGGATGCCTGCTGACTACGACGCATGCGCCAGAAGAAATATACGATTAATAAGCTGGAAATATTATTTATTTGCTTATTTATTTATTTATTTATTTTTATTTACTTATTTATTTATTATTTACAGACGTGGACAAATTATTAACAAAATTGACGATTTTTATGATAATTCTGTTTACAAAATTTGACTTTTCAATTTAAACTACAGTTGACAATTTTGCATATTTCCATCATTACAGTAGACAGAAATATGCAAAAATGTCAACTGTAGTCTAAATTGAAGACTCAAGTTTTGTAAAAATATATAATAAAAATCTTCAATTTTGCTAATAATTTGTAAATTAGCAAAAATGTCAACTGCATTGAAGAGTCAAATTTTGTAAAAATAAAACAACAAAAATCTTCAGTTTTGCTAATAATTTGGAAATATCCAAAATGTCAACTGTAGTCCAAATTGAAGAATCGAATTTTGTAAAAATATACAATAAAAACTTTCAGTTTTGCTAATAATTTGTCAATATGCAAAAATATCCAATGTAGTCCAAATTGAGGAGTTAAATTTTGAAAAATATACAATACAAATCTTCAATTCGGCTAATTATTTGGAAATACACAAAACTGTCAACTGTAGTCTAAATTGAAAAATCATATTTTGTACAAATATATAATAAAAATCTTCAATTTTGCTAATAATTTGTCCACGTCTGTATTCATTTATTTTATTCATTCATTTATTCATTTAATCATTTATTTATTTATTTATTTATTTTGCTAGTAATTGTAACATAAAATATAATATACACGGATAAAATTTTAGCTCAACCCTGAAAGAGTAGAACTCATACTCAGGGGCAGATTCCTGAATTTAAATTAAGCAGTATATATACTACAATTAGTTTTATATCTACTACACAATAAGAATATATACATTTAAAATTTATAATTTTTCATTATTTATAAAATCAATACATAACTTTTTAAATTTAATACTAGAACTATTAGAATTGACAAGATTAGGATATTCAAATATAAATTTGTTATATAGTCTTGGGCCTAAATTACTGCTTTGATGAAATACTGTAGCAGTGTTGCATTTTGGTTTTCATACCTTTTGTTTCATAACTATGAGAATACAATTCAAAGTTATTTCGATTTTTATGTATGAATTTTATTAATACAATATAATAAATATTAAACCAGATAAACTTACCAGAGAAAGGAACAACACTTAACCACAACAACTTTGGAAAATATGAGAAGAATTTTTTGTAAATCTGTCTTGAAGGGAAATGTAAATCTGCGCGCGCTAAAGTGTTAAAGAAAGTACATGAAGTTGCATTTCATTACTTTAATTCGAGTATAGAGGTTTGACCTAATCACTGCAATTTTCTTAATTCCCATCAATTTCTTCACAAGATAAATATACAACTCAATTCTATTGGAAAATAAGGGAATCCCCTTCAGGCGACATGAAAGAACGTTGGGATTTACAGGTAGAGATTCATGTTTTCATGACATCGGCATTAGGTGAGGTGGTGTGGTCGACACCACTTTTCCGACTACAGCCAAAATTTCTACCAACTTCGAATTCAACCAGAATTGCTACCGACTCCGAAATACAGCTGAAGTAACTGAGAGCTCAGCCAGTATTTCGACTACAGCCAACTCTTTTTACCAACTCCGATTACAGCCAGAATTTATATCGACTTCGACTACAGTAAAAATTTCTACCACCCACGAGTACATTCAGAATTCCTACCGACTCCGACTGTAGTCAAAATTGCTACCAACTTCGAGTTCAGTCAGAATTGCTACTGACTCCGACTGTAGTCAAAATTGCTACCAACTCCGAGTTCAGTCAGATTTGCTACTGACTCCGACTGTAATCAAAATTGGTACCAACTCCGAGTTCAGTCAGATTTGCTACTGACTCCGACTGTATTCAAAATTGCTACCAACTCCGAGTTCAGTCAGAATTGCTACTGACTCCGACTACAGTAAAAATGTTTGCCAACTTTGAGTTGAGCCAGATTTACTATCGACTCTGACTAGGGTAAAAATTGCCACCAACTCCGAGTTCAGCCAGAATTGCTACCGACTAGTGTCATTCAATGTTCGAACATGAGAGGGAATATCAAGATACTACGAACTTCGCCCTACAGACATCGAAGAGTACGTGGAATATGTAAACTAATATAACCGATCAGAGGCCTTATGTTCGGTTCAAGTTTGCTGAGTCTCTGTAGAACCGAAACTCCCTTAGCGTTTGTTCAATCTTTCCCCTTCCTTACTTACATTCGGTGCCTTTCTCCTTAGTTCCTCCTCTCCCTGCGCCTTTATATTTTAGCTAGATAAGGATATCAGACACATATTTTGCGATGTTACGCACAATATGAATATACATAGGTAATTTTTCCTATTATTAAAATTACTAAACATTCACAAAAATGTACGTATAAATAAATCAAACAAGATAGGTCTATATTTAAAGGAACACATATGTTCATAGTACCGACTAATATTGTGCAATGTTCAAACATGAGAAAGGAAACCAAGATATTACAAACTTCGTCCTATTTCATATGACAGTTAACAAGGTGGAACAAGCACAACAGAGCGAACATCGAACTTCACCATACTCGACAATTGAGAAGAATATAGCGCTTGAAATGCAAGACATATTGCCGACTACGACTACAGCCTACATTTCTACCAGTTTCCAGTTCAGCCAGAATTGCTACCGACTCCGACTGCAACCAAAATTTCTATCAAGTCCGAGTTGAGCCAGAATTTCTACCGACTGCGTCTACAATTAGAATTTCTACCAACTCCGAGTCAGAATTTCTACAGACTCCGACTACAAACAGAATTTCTACCAACTCCGAGTTTAGCCAGAATTTCTACCGACTCCGACTACAATCAGAATTTCTATCAACTCCGAGTTCGGCCAGAGTTGCTACCGTCTCAAAATACAGTCAGAATTTCTACCAACTCCGAGTTGAGCCAGAATTTCTACCGACTCCGACTACAGTCAGAATTTCTACCAACTCCGAGTTGAGCCAGAATTTCTATCGACTGCGACTACAGTCAGAATTTCTACCAACTCCGAGTTGAGTCAGAATTTCTACAGACTCCGACTACAATCAGAATTTCTACCAACTCCGAGTTCAGCCAGAGTTGCTACCGACTCCGAATACAGTCAGAATTTCTACCGATTTCGAGTTGAACCAGAATTTCTACCGACTGCGTCTACAGTTAGAATTTCTACCAACTCCCAGTTCAGCCAGAATTTATACAGGCTCCGACTACAAACAGAATTTCTACCAACTCCGAGTTCAGCCAGAGTTGCTACCGACTCCGAATACAGTCAGAATTTGTACCAACTCCGAGTTCAGCCAAAGTTGCTACCGACTACGAATACAGTCAGAATTTCTACCAACTCCGAGTTCGGCTAGAGTTGCTACCGACTCCGAATACAGTCAGCATTTCTACCAATTTCGAGTTGAGCCAGAATTTCTACCGACTGCGTATACAGTTAGAATTTCTACCAACTCCCAGTTCAGCCAGAATTTCTACAGACTCCGACTACAATCAGAATGTCTACCAACTCCGAGTTCAGCCAGAGTTGCTACCGACTCCGAATACAGTCAGAATTTCTACCAATTTCGAATTGAACCAGAATTTCTACCGACTGCGTCTACAGTTAGAATTTATACCAACTCCCAGTTCAGCCAGAATTTCTACAGACTACAAACAGAATTTCTACCAACTCCGAGTTCAGCCAGAGTTACTACCGACTCCGAATACAGTCAGAATTTCTACCAACTCCGAGTTCAGTCAGAATTGCTACTGACGCCGAGTACATTAAAATTTTTTGCCAACTCCCAATTGAGCCAAGATTGCTACCGACTCCAACTGCAGTAGAATTGCTATCAACTCTGAGTTCAGTGAGAATTAGGCTATTACCAATCTAACTGTAGCCAAAATTTCTACCAACTTCCAGTTGTCAGTATTACTATCGACTCCGCCTTCAACCAAAATTGCTACCGACTCTGACAAGCGCCAACATTTCTACTGACTACAATTTTAAACAGCATTATTTTCGACTCTGACAGTTTCTTATTAAAACGGACCGGAGTTCGATTTCAGGATTTTTAGTTGACAAAGTGACTGTACGGTAGATTTTTTTTTTTCAGAATATCTGTAAACCTATCACCTGCCAGTATTATCCAACTATTACCCCACAATCGCAATATCTTGAATAGTCTCGGAGGAACTTTAAACAAAGAGTTCCTTCCCAAGGATCACTCTTAGGTCTGTCGAACACGATATCTCTCCAGCGTGAGGCAAGTGAACTACGTTCATCCGGCGTGGGAGGAGGCGACATCCATGTGCACGTTTCCTTGAAGGTTTTTCATCGGTCAATGTCGTTATCCCTGGGGGTGTCTCCCCTCCCGGCCCGTTACCTGATCTGCGGCTGTAGTTGGATGTATAAATTGTAACGTTTGTTTCTGCGAAATCCCCGGAAACGAATAAGGGTTGTAAGAATCGTAAAATGGGCCATTTGTATGATCGCACATCCCCCCAAATCCTCAGTGCTGGGGTGACGCCGGCTTTACAGAGGCCCCCGCCATCTCTATATCAGGATTACGGGATCACGGCATCACACATTCCGGTTTATTTTATTATTATGAGGCAACGAATGTGCGTTATCCACATGTTTATGTCCCGAGATGAGGGCCGCAATTTCTGCCTACCTCGAATTGAATGTGAACAAGCCGCTACGTGTTTAATCCGTCTTAACGACAAATTGAAATGCACCTTCCATTATCAGCATAGGCTTTGCTTCTCATTCTACCTTCTAAATATAGAGAAAATGCGTTAATTGACTATAGTATATCACATTCTCGCTGTAGTTGAAATATGAAGTTATTTTTAATGGCACAACCATCTAATGAAATGAAATTCTAATCGATTATTTAACGGTGCTGTATCAGCTGTGTGGTTATTTAGCGTTGATGATTATGAGATATAATGATATTAAATTAAATTAAACGCAGAATAAATATGGGAAGTGCCTGTTATTATTCGGTTGAGAAGCTTTTGTCATCTAGTCTACTGTCAAAAGTCTGAAAGTTAGAATTTATAAAACAGTTATATTACCGGTTGTTTTGTATGGTTGTGAAACTTGGACTCTCACTTTGAGAGAGGAACAAAGATTAAGTGTGTTTGAGAATAAGGTTCTTAGGAAAATATTTGGGGCTAAGAGGGATGAAGTTACAGGAGAATGGAGAAAGTTGCACAACGCAGAACTGCACGCACTGTTTTCTTTGCCTGACATAATTGAAGAGTCCACTGCAAGAATGATGGATGTCACTTTCTTTTCGAAAATGAACCAAGACTGTCAATGCATAGTTTAAGACATATAGAATGTACATACAAAGTTATATGGCATTAACACTGATAGTTATTGTCCATTAATGATCGGAAAATCACAGTTAAGCTTTGAGCGCTAAGCATTTCAAACTTTCAATTGCTTCTCCTGCAAAATGTATTCCAAATGACATCCATCATTCTTGCAGTGGACTCTTCAATTAGGAACATTAAACCCAGACGTTTGAGATGGGCAGAGCATGTAGCACATATGGGTGATTCTGTCGGGAAAGTGAAATATTTTACATTAACAGTATCAAGAAACTGGTCTCCCGTTGGGGGAGATGTGTTGATCGTCAGGGCGACTATGTAGAGAATTACTTATATGAATACCAACAATAAAGTTGTAGGAAGTTCCACTGTTTGTTTTACTCAAATCCATTTTCAAATAAAAAATTATAAGGCAAAACGTTTCAAACACAGGCTCGTAATTATTAGTGTTGCGGAATTTAATCCATTAATCGATCAATTTCTGTTGCAAGATTAATCGATCATAAATATTTAATAGAATAATCGAGTCGATTAAAATTAATCGGTTGTAGTTGATAGTAATTATTGTTTTGTTAATACAAACTCATATTAAAAATTGCGACAATATTTCTCTCTCGAAAACTGGTTATTTAAAAGCACAATAGTACTGTTATTTTCTGACTGTAAACCAGGTAGTGTAGGGAAAATCCTTGCACAAACACTTCAGAAAGAGATGGAGATATGAGGACAGTGACCTAGTCTATCTCTATGAAAAGTTGAAACAATGCGAAAGCCTTATTAAGTTTTATGGTTTTCCAAGAAAACTTCCACCTTGTCAGCTCATCTTCCTAGCATATATCATACATATTTTTCTGGGATTCGTCCCCCTCATCCCTTATAAAATAGTCATGTCTACACTGTGTGCAAGGTGAGAGCGTAACTATCTTCTTCTATTTCTAAAATCTGGTAATTCGAATACAATAGGGGCCAGTCTTCTGTTTCGACCGCCGTACTTTTGCAGTTTCTGCACTGAGTTTGTATATGAAGGTTGTGTGTTTAGTTTGATAAAGAAAAAAAATCAGTTTTTTTTTTTTTTGTGGTTTGTGAAGAGTGTAAACTCCATTATGTCATATGAGAATTTGAGAGGTAGGCAAAACTCGGTGAAAAGTTTAGATTTAAATTGAACAATCGTGGAGAAGTGCTTGACAGAAAAAAAGTTTTTTCTTGTTTAATGATGCAGGAAACATTGTTACTAAACTTAGAGCGGCACTTAATTCGGAGCTTGTGAATGCACTCATATGTTAAAAATCATGGATGAAGCAGTATTAACTAGGTGAGTCTTCATACTTTTTGTTATTTATGTTTGTCTAAAAAATTCCGGGAGAAATTGACACAATAAATTATAAGTGTCATAATAAATATGTCAGTAAGTAATTAAAATAGTTGTTTTGTAATATAACGATACAATATATACAGTTTTTTCTTCCGTAACTGTACCATTTCAAATGTAAATTGTGAATAAATTTGAATTTGAATTTGAAGATATACAACATTTAATTTATTCGACAGATAATTGAGAAAAAAATGGGAATATAAGGGTACAGTGCATCAGTTATTCATAGATTTCAAAAAGGCATATGACTCGGTTAAGAGAGAAGTTTTATATGATATTCTTATTGCATTTGGTATTCCCAAGAAACTAGTTCGATTAATTAAAATGTGTCTCAGTGAAACTTACAGCAGATTTAACTTTACTCAAGAGTAGGTATATGCCATTAGGAAAGTTCAGAATAACAGACAGGGTTTGGAATTGAACGGGTTAGCCTACATCAGCTTCTTGTCTATGCGGATGACGTGAATATGTTAGGAGAAAATCCACAAACGATTAAGGAAAATACGAGAACTTTACTTGAAGTAAGTAAAGAAATAGGTTTGGAAGTAAATCCCGAAAAGACAAAGTATATGATTATGTCTCGTGACGAGAATATTGTACGAAATGGAAATATAAAAATTGAAAATTTATCCTTTGAAGAGGTGGAAAAATTCAAATACCTGGGAGCAACAGTAACAAATATAAATGATACTCGGGAGGAAATTAAACACAAAATAAATATGGGAAATGCCTGTTATTATTCGGTTGAGAAGCTTTTATCATCCAGTCTGTTGTCAAAAAATCTGAAAGTTAGAATTTATAAGATAGTTATATTACCGGTTGTTCTATATGGTTGTGAAACTTAGACTCTCACTTTGAGAGAGGAACAGAGGTTAAGGGTGTTTGAGAATAAGGTGCTTAGGAAAATATTTGGGGCTAAGAGGGATGAAGTTACAGGAGAATGGAGAAAGTTACACAACACAGAACTGCACGCATTGTATTCTTCACCTGACATAATTAGGAACATTAAATCCAGACGTTTGAGATTGGCAGGGCATGTAGCACGTATGGGCGAATCCAGAAATGCATATAGAGTGTTAGTTGGGAGGCCGGAGGGAAAAAGACCTTTGGAGAGGCCGAGATGTAGATGGAAAGAAAATATTAAAATGGATTTGAGGGAGGTGGGATATGTTGATAGAGACTGGATTAATCTTGCTCAGGATAGGGACCAATGGCGGGCTTATGTGAGGCCGGAAATGAACCTCCGGGTTCCTTAAAAGCCAGTAAGTAAGTAAGTAGGTAAGTAAATAAGTAAGTAAATAAACAACATTTAATATTATGCTTATCACCGAACACAAGTTAAATTTAACAATAATTGTGTATTACAGTATATTAAAACATTTTTTCACCTCGATCAAAACTCGATTAATCTATCTATTAATCGATTAAATTCAAATAGTCAATCGATTAAATATTTTGATCGATCAACAGCATTAGTAGGTCTAATTGTTAAAGTTAAGTCGGACTTATACAGTATAACTGGAATGTACAAGGTCCGTCTTCACAGAAAAACTGTTGATAAATAATATTCTGAATTCTAAATATTCAAACTACTCAATACACGAAGACCGTGTTACTGCTCCGTTGTTGTGACAGCCCGTGTGAATGGAAGCGACCGTCGCAGTTGATGCAGCGTCACACGCTAGGCCGGCTGCTCGGGGCAGATGCGCCACGCCCGGCGATAATCGAAGCCCCCCCGCCGAGACGGACTTGCAGCAGACAACACGCTGCGAAACGAATTCAATTTTGGAACAGTAATCCGAGTTGTCTGCAATTTAAACGCGGCCCTAACCCTCCCCAACACTCGGCGCGTCTTGAATATGGAGATGCCAGCCCCTCGGACCGCTTAATTAAGACACGGGGCCTCTGCCCCCCGTCATAAACAAACCAGATCCGTACAGCTCTATCTCCAATATCGTCTTCGTGTATGTTCGTCCTCTTTCTTCTCATGCGTTTTTCTTTTCCATATTCCGTTACTTCATCTCCATTTCTTTGTGCCACTTCTCCATTTATTTTCCTTGTTATAGGCCTACGTGTCTTATTTCTTATAAGTACAGGGTGTCCACCATGAACCTGACACATTTGAAATTGCTGTATAATTCATACTGCTTGGGGTAAAAAGAAAAGAATGCATGCAATATCAAGAGTAACTCACCAAGTTTTATTAAAAAAATCAGTACACCTCAACATGAGATCCTCTCGTTACACGAAGAACATTTAGGCTGAATTCAATTTCCTGCCAGGTCTTCTGAAGCATCTCGGGCGTAACGGAATTGACGGCATCTCTTATGCGGCCGCGTAGCTGTTGAAGATCACGAATTTTTTGGCCTGTATACACTTTGTTCTTGACATATCCCCACAAGAAAAAGTCTAGAGGGGTAATATCCGGTGATCGAGGTGGCCATCTTGTCGCTCCATCACGCCCAATCCAGCGACCGGGAAATTGTGTGTCGAGAAATTCTCGAACGATCAGGCTCCAATGTGGTGGGTCGCCGTCCTGTTGAAAGATGACGTTCGGCTGCAAATGCATTAACTGAGGCACAACAAATTGATCCAACATGTCGAGGTAGGTATTGTGCGTAACTGTTTGTTCTGTATCTGCAGTTCTCGTCCCGCTTGTCGAACTGACTTGCGTGGACTTCGTTCATACGCCTGTCTCACTGCTGCTACACGCTCCTCGCACATGTATTTGTTTCGTATGTCTTCCTTCCTCTTTCTCCATTTTATTACATTTCTTTAAGTGTCCTCTTTCTTCTAATGCGTGTTAATCCTTCATATTTTATTACCATATTGACCGATAAAGGGAGATTTAAGACACAGACCTGCTACAGCATTTTATATTTTGATAAGTTACACTGGTCAACAAATTTTAAGAATTTGAATGTATCGGAAGTAAAGCCAACCAATTATAGTGTAATTTGACCTCCTAAATTCGAAAGTGATAAAGAAAATGTTTAGTTGGTTCTTGTTTTTAAAATATTTTGAACTTTATAATATATTATAAATAATTTTCTCATTCGCTACCAAATAACAAGTAATCTTTTTTTTTTTTTTTTTTTCACACCTCCGAGATCAAGGTAGCTGATTCTTATGGAAATTGATGTGCTGATTTAGAAAATGTCTTTGGATTTTTTTCTACAGGGTCTAGTTCAAAAGATATGCAAGAAAATATATTCGATAAAAACCAAAAGTCTAGAAAGTTGAAATATTATGTCATATTAAGGTCATAGAACATCTTGTTATTCATCATCTTTTACAGTATCCACCTCACGTCAATGGAATTCCTTGTCACAAAGTATTAGGGGCTGCAAGACAATAAACACCTGTTTCTTAAAGAACAGCTTAAAAGATAACCTTATTAGCATTTCACTCCAATCACACTGATTTAAACTATCACTATTGTTACTTCTTTCTTTTAGACATCATCCTGATTGTGCTGTATTTTCAAAATTGTCTCATAATAATCTCTTTCTACTATGTAATATTATTTGAAATATATTAACATTATATGTATTTTAGCTTAATTCTGCTACACATTTTATTTCAGTGTTTAATTAATAGTTCATAGTATTTTGTTGTTTAATTCGTAACTAACTCTTGTATACATGTAACTCTCATCTAAATCAAATTGTTGAATTCTTTGTACGTTCATGCATATGTATATACTCTTTTTGCTGGTTGAGTGGAAGAGAAGGCCTTACGGCCTTAACTCTGCCAGCTAAAATAAATCATTATTATTATTATTATTATTATTATTATTATTATTATTATTATTATTATTATTATTATTATAACTTACAGACGTGTTTTTTAGCCTTTCTTATTAGCATCCCTTATTACTGACCAGCAATAATCAGCAATCATCGTAGTACTTCATTAACCCTGATATCTTCTTTCTAGAGTAGAGATATCTTGGTGAAAGCGTTCCCCATGTTAATCACTTACTTTTCCGAGATTGTCAGGGAAGAAGTCCAGGTGGGAGTGGAGGAAATGCATTTTAAGAGACATGTTACACCCCATTCTATTGCATGTGATCAGCATATTGTCCACTCATTTCGTGTAATTTGTCACTTTGTTGTTTCCAAGAAAATTATGTAGAACTGGAATGATTCCCAAATGATTTTCTCCTTGCCTGTTAGAAATTCATGAAAATGTTCATCAAGCAATAAGTTTCTAATTTGTGGACCTGTGAAGATTCCCTCTTTGATTTTAGACCCATTGAGTCGTGGAAATTTATGAAAGAGTTGCCTAAAAGCTCTATTCATACCTTTTACATAGTTTTCCGTAAGTGCCAGTTTAATATGCAACGCTGGTAATATTATTTTGGTCTCATCTATCAGTGGCATACGAATAACATTTTTAATGTCAGTTTCTAACTTCTGTCTAAGGGGCCACAACTTAGTTGATAGTATTTATCTCTTGTACGACTATCCCATTCGCACAAAAAGCAACACTATTTTGTACTTTCAAATCTGAATAGCCTATACACCACTTGTACTTATCATAATTCAAACAGTTAGGCCTAATCAATACCTTAATGTTATCACATGTCTCTTTCATGGATACTTTATGTCCGACTGGAATACTTGGTAATTTATTGCCACTATGCAGTAATACTGCTTTAAGATTGGCTTTGAATGAGCCTGTAAAAAGGCGTCACTCATCTGCGATGTGTTGAATCCCCATGGCATCCATTAGAACATTAACATCATTACAGAATACAAGATTGTCCTGCATAGAAAAAAAAAATCTTTCCAGGGGATGGTGACGAACTCGAAATTCGATAATTTTAACTTTTTTTTTCAAGATAATTAAACTGCTTAAGTCGTGACCCTAGTTACTCAGCCTTGTTCTTAGGTAGTTCTAAGTTCATAACGAGCTCATTTAGTTCAATTTGAGTCATTATTTTAGAAAGGCTTACTTTTATAAGAAATATCTCTCGTTGGCTGCTAAATAGGGCATATTAGTAACATTTGTAATTGTGTGATAACTGATTTATAAATGTGTACACTGTATATATATATATTTCTTACTGTACCTAATTCTGAAGGTTAGGACTGTCTGCTTCGAAAACCTCAATCTGTTTTAAAACTTATGTTCATTTATGTGTATTTCAAAGTGGTGCACTCTATTTCGAAAAATTCTTGGCCGCCGTGGTCGTTCAGTAATATTAAACACTCACATATCGTCACTCATAAACAAAGCTCGGAACTTGGGGACTTGTGTCTTTGCACGTGACTAAGCGACCGGACTTCAATGTCAACAAAATCCCGCTTCCAGCACGGAGGTACTATCAGGTCTGCTACAAAAGTGGTTCCTGACTGCAACAACATATTGATAATATTATGGTAGGTTGAAACACATAATTTCATAGCATATATATAATAAAAATAAACATGAGAAATATATCAAATTTACTGTTCTGCTGTGTACACTTTATTACAGTGTATGACTACCTATATTCGAAGATTTTTCGGTAACAGACTTAAAATACTGAATGTTTTCACTGTTACTGTTTTCTGTTCGATTTTCAGCAGTTGCTAGCTGATCTCGTATCTGAGAAAGATAAGTATATCCTAAATTTTTCTCGAAAATAGTTTTCAATTAGTGTATCACTACTAGGGCAAGCCCCTCTACGTTTCGATCCATGGCTATGGACAGATGTTTCTACAATTTGAGGGACTGCAATGCCTTTTAATGAATTTCGTTTCCAGCCTCTAGTTTGTGTGTGGCACAACTTACAAAATATAAACTCTCCATTCGAAAAAAATAATGTATCTCCTCCGAATTATCCACGAAATTCTGTATCTTAAATTTAAAACAAAATGTATTTTCAAACTTCTATAATACCCGTTCGAAATAACACGTATTTTCTAATTCCTCAAACAGACCGTTTACCTTTAATTCTCTGAGGCCCGATTGTATAAACCATTTAATCTTAGATCAGAGGTTAAATTGATCCTTGTTTCAGCTGAACTTGGAATTTTGTGTTGTATAAAGTCTAATCTGAGATTAATTTATCTCAAACTAAAGTCAACTTTGACTGAAGAAATTTCTCCGATTAAGTTAGATGATCCAAGTTCAGTTATTTCTTTTCTGTTTGAAATATACGAGTGACAGATTGTGCAAATAAAATATCCATTATTATTAATATTAATAGATATGCTAGGTACATATATATATATATATATATATATATATATATATATATATATATATATATATATATATTTCAATTTCTTGCCTCAATACACTTCTTATATTTTATAAGGCTCTATCGTGTTCAGCAGTATCAAATAACATAACCTATAATTATATTATGTTTATAACAACCATTAATTATTAATGGATATGATAGGTACATTCATAAATGTTCAATTAACTGGATTACTAAACGAAAATTGTCGTTTTATAAAGCTTTATTATGTTTAGCAGTATCAAACACCATAACATGATAACAACTTGGAGAACAGTTAACCTTCTTCTTATTGTCCGCCATTATTTACATTGCAAAAAAAAAACCAGTGTCTCCAACAGAGTGGAATACGGAAAGTTGCGAAAAAGTAGTTGTAAAGTCGCTAGATTTCTCATTATCAACAAAGAAAGATTAAATTTTGTCACTATGGGGTGCTAAAAAGGTCACTAAATCCCTATTTAAGCAATATAAACGTTAAAAGAAATTGTTGTTGAAAAAGAGTTAAAATCGCTAGATTGGCAACACTGAACAAACCTGTATAACATGGTCCGCGCATCACGTATTTCACCTTTTTATGCGATGTTGCCAAATCCTTTTCATGTGAACTTAGATTGCATTTGAACCAAGGTAATTTGATCGCAGAAAAGTTTTATACAATAGAAGAAGTGTCTGAACTCGGTTTACTTTTCGATCTTCAATCAAAGTTGATCTTTAGTCAGGGAGTTTTATACAATTGGGCCTGAATGTCATTGGCTTCGACATAACAGTTTCTTCCTCCCTCTTCCTGTCATTAGTTGTGGCCACTTTCTTAGTACACACGACTGTCCCTGAGCACTTGCAGCTTGAGCTTTGTGTACGTTGTACCTGTAACCTTACTCATGCTCACGACACAAGTCCCCAAGTTCCGAGCTTTGCTCATAAATTCTTCTGAAACATCTGCAATATCCATGTGTATTGCGGGTTCCGCCGTCTTACACTGTTTAGCCTTGAACTGCAGTTTAAACTGCTAGAACTGCCGATCAAGTTAAACTCAAGTTAACTCAAGATTAACTGATAGTTAAGGTTTATAAGTGGAAGCAAAACGAAAAACTTCAGTTTAAACTCAACGTAAGGTTTAAACGACATTTATAATACCAGCCCTAAATGAGTTTTCCCAAAGTCTTTCTCGCACCCGAAATTGGAATATCTAACAGCCTATTTCTGACCCTTAGATCCGTTTCCAAGGAAAGAATTGCTCATATAGCAGTAACTTATGTGATTTGCATTATATGTCATTCTTTCTTTTTCTCTGCGTATTCAAGCACTGCTTATGAGTTAATCTAACCGGAATGCAGACATTTCAAATCTCAGACTTAGTGCTGTTGAGGTGAGACCATTTTTGTGAGAGTTCCTTCCTTCTCGCCCCACAACAACCTCGAAGTCTGACATCACCCCATTAGTGTGCTTTTAAATTAAAGTGCTGCAGGTCGCTGGTTCCCACTAGTAAATAAATAATAAAATTATTCGCCGTTCAAGACCTTAACAAGCGCATTCAGCCACAACTCTTGATATAGTTTTTATAGACACGTAAAAACCTTTCAGCCAGTTTATGTTCTCGCAGGATTTATTGATCCCTAGCTCCATGTTTTGTTACTTATTAGTATTCATAGAGTTTTACGTGCTCTGAAAGTTACTCTTTTTTTTTTTTGACTGATTTTTCGTGTTCCATCGATATCATTGATTTCTGGTTTTGCTCCGACCCTGCATTACAATTCGGTGACGTCATGTCCACGCCACGGGTTGAGTGTCGCGCAGCCATTTTGGATTCCCTGGAGAGTCTGACTGTAGTGCAGTTCCATGTCCGCATTACTCTTGATTTCGTCGTGAC